>NC_068938.1:135010594-135214222 GCF_016801865.2 Culex pipiens pallens | reverse complement strand
TGGTCTAAATCCCAAATAAACTCATCTTTTGAAAATACGCGCTGAAAGCATGAATTTACACTTTTTATGCATTTTCAATATTCATCGTATTCGTCCAGCTACTCAAAATGTGTTGGATTGAACGTTCAGAGAGAAGAATCATAATGTTTGTTTGGGAGTGAGGGCGGCAACATGTTTGTTTTATCTTCACTCATTTGTAGGCCATGTTTACTAACTGCAATTCGACAGGATGTTTACGCACAGATCAACATGAGCGTTTCATTAGCTGAAATGATAGGAATTGGGTCAGATTGATAGAACTTATCTTGGGTTTATTTTTGTTATGGAATTTGATCAATTTGAAAATTTGATTAGAAACTGAGCTTGAGTGAAGAAAACTTTGCGGTTCTTCAAATTTTAATCAAACCAATTAAACAGCTGATTAACCTTTCTTCCCTCCTCCATAGGTCAACAAATATCTGGAGCTGCCACCGTTCAACTATCGCAACCCGCTCGTTTACTTTGGCGGTGTTAAGCAGGTAAATATTTATCAGCTGTAAATCATCATCATCATCATCGTCATAGCCATCGTGTTCCTGCCATCCTGCTACCGCCAAGTGCCATCCAATCGGACTAATCCAAACACCTCGTAAAATGACGCTCGTCGTCTGTGGTGGCAAGTGGGCCCATTCATGGATCCATTTTTGGGGGTGTGCTGTCTTGTTGCAAGTTTGTGTCCTCAACTAATAATCTTTCGATGATAGAACAGGTAAAAAAGCAATTGATGTGTCGGACCTTAAATAATGTTTTATAAAAAATGAACAACAAATTAATATTTATGTGACAAGAAACCACAACCGTAACTATCTACAACAGACAGTAGTCCTCACCTCGGCTGCTTCTTTCTGGTCTGGGAAGGTTGTTGGCGCTGAAGCTGAACATTAATTTAAATCAACATGTTTAACATCGTTTACCCCTGCTGCTCAAGAAGGTTCAAAGCAAGGTGGTAACTGAATTGCGCGTTGATTGCTGCGCGATGAATAGATTGGACAAATTGGCTTGTGGCATTCAACGTGCGGTTGTCACCACCCGAACGAGAGGTGTCCGCCCCGTCGGAACAACCCCCTCGAATCCAACGCAAACGGCTAATGAGCCGAACTGGTGTACCGGTTGTTACCGGTACCGAGGTGGTTGATCGAAACTTGATTTAGCTCGTTAGACTGTGACTAGATGCAGATGCACGTTTCTTTTTCACTGCAAAATGCATAATCGATTTGACGTTGATGAAGTTTTGCTTTGAGGGGATGATTGCTAGCGAAAAATATCAGAACAGACCGAAAACAGCATTTTTTCTCCTTTCGTTGAAGCATGTTTCTTACTTTAAAATGTAACAACATGTGTCAACAAGGTGTCACCTTAAATTTGCTTCGCTGTCTTAAAGTTGTGGGAAGAAATACACTACAACATCTGTTGGTATCGCTTACCAACATCCGGTGTGATGTAGGGTTGTTTGCAACAGACGGAGGGTTGTTCGTTAACCCTTATCTGAACAATATCTCAAAATTGTTTAAGAACTTCTCAAATAAATGTGTCTTGTATATATATCAGCCATATTAATTCATGACAATGTTGCCTAACTATCAAAAACTGAATCTTTTGATCCTTTTAAAAAATGGTTCCTAAATTATTTTTAATTTATTTTTGCAAAATTGACCATAACAAGTTCTATTAACTTCAATAGAGTCTCAGGACAGTATTACCAGACCATCAAACCTTATAAATTGCAGAATGTTGGCTAGGAAAAGATTTTCATCAAAACAAACAACATTCAAAGTTTTTAGAAATTTCACATAAGTGCTCATAACTTTTGACAGTGTTGCCAGATCTTCAATGTTCAATCGTCATTTCAAAGAAATTTAAAATTTTCTTCTAACAATGTTTAATATGATTGTTTTCTTTCTGGCGAACCCCATTTCTTACATCTTTCGGATTTGACAACTTTCAATTTAGCAAATAATTTTGAAAGGTAGAGTTAAGGGTTAAGGCAAACTTTTCACTGGTGATTGCAGTTAGTCAACCGCGTATGTGGGTGGGACGACTGCAACTAGTAGAGGGAAGACCATCATTGCAACAAGTTCTGCTGCCCCGTATGTTGTTGTTGTCCGGATCCTCCCTTCCTTTGCAGAAATGCATTCTCTAATATCCTTGGGATGAGATCCGCTTTTACTCAGTGGCTGGGTGACATCCAATCTGTATAATCAACACAACTTCCAGAAATTGCTTCGAGAGTTGCTTTTGCGACGGCATTTGGGATGACATTGATGGTATTGCCATTGATCGTCACGCTTGGGGAATATGGACTAGAATGTGCACCGGTCAGGAGCATCGTCTTGATTATGCGAAGCATTTTTCATATTGATTTGTAGCGATATGGGATGTGTTTGTCAGTGGGTTCGTTGGTTGCATTGGGCAGTGAACTTGGGAAAAACTTATTTGTGCTGTCTTTCTGTGTCCGGTAAACACTATCAATGCATCACAGATGGAGAATTGTTTGCTGTGCTATTTAATGCCCTTAATTTTAGCTTATTGGTTCAACTCGACATCGCAGTATGTAAAAAAACGATAATAAAGATTAAAATGTTAGCATAATGTTTCAAATTAGTTTCTACCAACACTTTTTGAATTGAATTGGCTTCGAGATACTAAGTGTTTGGTAAACTTAAATTTATTAAAACCAAATTTCAAACCGTTCTGTGAAATAAGCATTTTTTAAGCAAGCACCACGCGTCTCCTTTGAAAACAGAAAGCTAGACAACTTGATTGAGCATATTGCATTGGTAAGTGTAAAATTGTAGGTATCTGCAAATGAGCTGCATAAATGCGTAATAAAAATAATAACAATGACATTGTCCTATAAAATCAATACATTGTATCAATAACCCCCTTCACACAAAGTCATGATTGATCAGACGATTACTATCCCCATACACACAAAAAAAAACACGCACTTCATCACTTCCGTCTCACTTGGCAGATCCGCGCCGAGGCTGCTTATCTGTACGACGCGGTCCATTTGTATGCAAATGCGCTGCTGCGGGTCCTGATGGACGGTGGCAACCCCCGGAACGGCACCGCCATCATCGAGGCGATCAAGGGCCGGGCGTACATGAGCGCCATGGGGTAAGTTCCCTGAAAATTATCATGTTTTTTTTTTTAATTTTGGTTAAATTATGTTATTTTTCAGCTATTTGATCCATATCGATGAAAACGGTGACGCGACGGGAAATTACACCATCCTGGCCAGAAAACCCATCCCCTCTGCCTCCCTGGAGAGAGAATACGGACTGTTTCCGATCGGACGGTTCAGCACGCCTAGTGTTGACACCATACCCGTAAGTGTAACTCTTGATAGTCACCCACTCTAAGCTACAGCTATTGGTAGAAGTAAATTTGAAATTTAAAAAAATGCTTCTCTTTCATTTGCGCTCGCGTAAAAATCAAACAACAAATACACACACAAATAAACCCACACAAATATTTCACCAACGGGGGCTTTAGTTCCAGGTTCAGGTGAGTCGTCGTCGTTTTATGAATGACTTCACCCCCTCCTCCTCTCTTTTTTGTTTTGAAGTCTGATCCTAGCACGTTTACCCCAAATACCTGCCCCTACTTTGTCTGTCTCCTTGTTGGATTTTAGATCTCGTTAAAACATCACACCGTCCGGACATTATCGTGCTTCAATTTATGGTCATCGTTTTAGGATATTTTTAGCTTTTTAGATATTACAGATTTGCGTTTTAGCGGTTGCGTGACTTTTGTTCCTTGGAAGAAGTGATTATTAGATAATTGAGTCGTGTATCTACATCCACATATTCAGACGGGTTTTACTGAAAAAATGGTGTCTTCAGTTATTGTTTTAAGACAATTCAGAAACACAAACTGTAAACAACAAAGTAAAAACACACCTTTTTTTCTTTTTTCACCTCCAGATGAGGTATAACAAAAAAAAAGAAAAAAAAAGTGAAATGTGTCACAATTTTATGGAAATATTTTGATTCATTGCTGCCTGAAAAAAAAAATATTTTCAGGAAAGACAGAAACTTTTTAATGAGAATCAATTCATTGGAGAAAAACCATACGGTCCTGCCTAAATATTTTTCAATTATTCAAAGTGCACGCGTTTCTTCATGATCCCCTCGAGTTGAGCCTGCGAAGTCATTTTTGTCATTTTTTGTGAGTCAGACAAATTGATTGTATGTGGGTAATTCTCAACAAACTCACACAGCAGTTGCACCCACCCCTCTTCGATTTGCGTTAAACTTTGTCCTAAGGGATAACTTTTGTCCCTGATCACGAAACTGAGGTCCATTTTTTGATATCTCGTGACGGAGGAGCGCACAGTGGGCGAAATGGAACCCAAAATCGGACTTAATTGAACGCGGCTGGTTCCCTGGTATGAATAATAGTGTTTCTTATGTAAAAAAATCCGGAGAATCGATTGGTGATGGTTTCATCCACCGCACGAAACGGCAAAGGGTCCATTTTGCCCCAATTCTCCATTTTTTAACATTTTTTCTTGAAAATCGGTCTGTATTTAGAGCGGAGGCTTTATGCGGCCTTCCAAAATGCACTTAACTTATGTGAAAATGTCCCAGGAATTCAGTAAAAATAACCACTTGCACCGCAAAAATCATCTAGGGTCCATTTAACCCCAATTCCGCAATAAAAGCATTTTTGGCCGTTTTCAAATGTTAGGTCAGATTTTAAAAATCTGAAATATTTTTATCGTAAAGATCAGACAATTTTACATAAGAATGACGATTGGCACTTGATAGTTTGACACATTTATGTTGATAAAAATAAAATGTATGTGAAAGGCAGTTTATTCTGCGTTTGGAAAAATTGGCCCAAAAGTGATTCTTCAATCATTTTATTTAGTTTAATTTCTATATCAACATAAATGTGTCAAACTTTCAAGTGCAAATCGTCATTCTTATGTAAAATTGTCTGATCTTTACGATAAAAATATTTTCAGATTTTTAAAATCTGACCTAACATTTGAAAACGGCCAAAAATGCTTTTATAGCGGAATTGGGGTTAAATGGACCCTAGATGATTTTTGCGGTGCAAGTGGTTATTTTTACTGGATTCCTGGGACATTTTCACATAAGTTAAGTGCATTTTGGAAGGCCGCATAAAGCCTCCGCTCTGAATACAGACCGATTTTCAAGAAAAAATGTTAAAAAATGGGGAATTGGGGCAAAATGGACCCTTTGCCGTTTTGTGCGGTGGATGAAACCATCACCAATCGATTCCCCGGATTTTTTTACATAAGAAACACTATTATTCATACCAGGGAACCAGCCGCGTTCAATTAAGTCCGATTTTGGGTTCCATTTCGCCCACTGTGGAGCGGTACGACCCCTTCCATTTTTGAACATGCGAAAAAGAGGTGTTTTTCAACAATTTGCAGCCTGAAACGGTGATGAGATAGAAATTTGGTGTCAAAGGGACTTTTATGTAAAATTAGGCGCCCGATTTGATGGCGTACTCAGAATTCCGAATAAACGTATTTTTCATCGAAAAAAACACTAAACAAGTTTTAAAAATTCTCTCATTTTCCGTTACTCGACTGTAAAAATTTTTGGAACATGTCATTTTATGGGAAATTTAATGTACTTTTCGAATCTACATTGTCCCAGAAGGGTAATTTTTCATTTAGAACAAAATTTTTCATTTTAAAATTTCGTGTTTTTTCTAACTTTGCAGGGTTATTTTTTAGAGTGTAACAATGTTCTACAAAGTTGTAGAGCAGACAATTACAAAAATTTTGATATATAGACATAAGGGGTTTGCTTATAAACATCACGAGTTATCGCGATCTTACGAAAAAAAGTTTTGAAAAAGTTACTTTTTGCGTTTCTCTTTGTTTTGTCGTCCGTGTCTGTCGCGGGTGACCATGAATGGCCATGATAGATGACGACCAACTTTTCAAAACTTTTTTTCGTAAAATCGCGATAACTCATGATGTTTATAAGCAAACCCCTTATGTCTATATATCAAAATTTTTGTAATTGTCTGCTCTACAACTTTGTAGAACATTGTTACACTCTAAAAAATAACCCTGCAAAGGTAGAAAAAACACGAAATTTTAAAATGAAAAATTTTGCTCTAAATGAAAAAATGACCCTTCTGGGTCAATGTAGATTCAAAAAGTACATTAAATTTCCCATAAAATGACATGTTCCAAAAATTTTTACAGTCGGGTAACGGAAAATGGGATAATTTTTAAAACTTTTTTTGTGTTTTTTTTCGATGAAAAATACGTTTTTTCGGAATTCTGAGTATGCCATCAAATTGGGCGTCTAATTTTACATAAAAGTCCCTATGACACCAAATTTCTATCTCATCACCGTTTCTGGCTGCAAATTATTGAAAAACACCTCTTTTTCGCATGTTCAAAAATGGAAGGGGTCGTACCGCCCCTCCGCCACGAGATATCAAAAAATGGACCTCGGATTCGTGATCAGGGACAAAAGTTACCCCTTAGGACAAAGTTTCACGCAAATCGAATAGAGGTCGGGGCAACTGCTGTGTGAGTTGGCGGAGAATTACCCTATTACGAATTGTAAAAATATTTAAAATACCTACGCCCTTCTCAAATGGCATTATCGAGTGAAGCCGGCTCCATATACACAAAAATGGCTAAGTTCGATAACATGTTTACAAAGTTTCATTTAAATCTGAGAGTGTCGGGAAAAAATAACTCAAAAAATTCCTGATTTGGGATGGAATTGCTCAATAGTTGAAATTACACGCCAGAATTTCAGCATTTCAATGAAAAATCAATTGGAAAATGCATGTAAACTCGTACAATTGTCAAAAATGTAGAACTTGACGAAAATATTATATTTTTGGCGAATAAAAACCTTTTAGCGTTTTTGTGCATCAAAAATTCCACAAAATTCAAAAGATTATTGAATCAACCCAAACATGCTTAAAAATGATTCTTAACGCAGCCTTATTTTTTTAAATTTCGAAATTTATTTAAAAATTATATGGTTCAAAAATATTTCAAACGAACTATTATCTCTATTTTTGAATCAAATTTTAGTAAGATTTTTATAATTTAAAATCGGTAAGGAAAATATCAGGAGTTTCAGGAGGTCCAGTTTTAGTTTTTGTATGTTTTTAAAACCGCCTTGAGTCAGGTGTGTTCTAAAACACATTAAAAGAAACAAAAAAAAAAATTGATTTTTTTAATCCAAAATTTGGTTATGTTACCATGACAGATTAGTTTATGTCGTATAAACACTTTACCAGCAAGGTGAAACATAACTAAAACTACACCCAAAACTGGGCATCGGTATACGAGAGGATAAAGATCATGGTTCGGTATTAAAAAGGCACTTTGAACGGACGGAGAGGATGAATCCCGATAAATTGTACTCGAAGGTTCATTTTCCAAAAAAAAAATCACCCTTAAAAAAAGTGAGACTCGAACCCGAGACCTTCGGTATATAGAACTGCTTCTTTGCCGTATCGGCCACCACGGTTCGGTGATTAAGTGGCGGTTATTTGTTCATATCTGGAGTTTTTTTTGAAAAGGTCCAATAAACCAAATTTCCAGTTTTTGCTTTTTGAGTGTTTTTAGAACCGCCTTGAGTCAGGGGTATTAAAAAACACCCAAAAAGCAAAAACTGTAAATTTGGTTTATTGGTCCTTTTATAAAAAAAACTCTAGATATAAGCCACTCAATGTGATGAACTGTTTTAATGAACGAATGAACACGATTTGTTGTTTTTGTAGCGTGAGAGGTCTTCACTCTCGCCAAATCGTCGCTTGTGTGCTCTTGTGACACGTCTGCTGTAATGAGATAGGACGTGTCACAAGATAGCACACAAACGACGAAATAGTACTTTCCTCTCGTTTCTTTTCGAAAGGACTATCCGCATGGAGTTTAAATTTGGGTGTACAAGTGACATTTTTTCCTATATTTTTTCAAGTATAGGGTAGAAGTTGATTGGTTTTAAACTGAATGATAAATGGATACCAATCAGTTTCCCACAACTCTTAAACTAATGTGTCGTAACTTTTATATTGGGCCCATATTTCACACGACACCATATTGGCATACTTTCCTTGGGCATCATTTTCCTCTCATCGCAAATGGGCCCCGGAAGAAAAGGCAATCATTAGTCCTATCCATCACCGCAAACCTCTTTGATGTCACCCGGCCTGTTGTTGACATTGTTTTTTTTACGTTGCTTCTTGTGTTCTGTTCTGGTGCTGTGAGTGTTTTTGCCATTGTCACGTACCTTTTCACTTTGTTGTCGTTATTGTCCCACGTTTCAGTGCGTGACCGTGCGTGTGACTTTTCACACGTCCTCCCAAACTGACCGCGTTTTTTCCTTTCCTTTTTTGCTTCTCTTCTCTCTTTCCAGGACATCAAGCTTTTTGATGCCATCGATTGGGTGGGGTCAGGACCACCCACAGCTGAGCCACGCTGTGGCTTTCGTGGCGAGAAGTGTATTAGTGAGTATTGTGGAGGATTTTATTTTTGGGGACCTGCTGGAAGGTGGACACTGGATCTGACTTTAATGACCACGATTTGTCAATTTGTTTGAGTAGGCCCCTAATCAATAACCGTCACGTGCTGGCTTACGTGGGAAAAGTTCTCTGGAAAAAATACTAATTTTAAGGAGAAATTATTGGAAAATTAGGTGATCACAAAATAACTCTGTATGTTGAAAACTGACACATCAATCGACTGATTTATTGTTAAATTAAAATTACAAAACATATTTCACAGAGAACTGCTCACTAAGGGGTGCATTTAGTATTGTAATTTATGGTAATTTATGTCCACCGATAGCATCAATCTGTCATCAGTGCTTAAAGGCCGAATTGCTTTTGATTACTTAAACTGTTGGGTTCTATACTTCCCCGTCGATTAACTATCCAAATTCGTCCCCAAATGTATTCACCCATATCCATTATTCATGACATTCTCCCTTTTCCGTTGCTGTTCAGGTTACACCGGCGAGATTTCGGCCGGGATTGCCGGCGCGGCCCTGCTTCTGCTCGGGGTGGTGTCGCTGGTGCTTTATCGCAACTGGCGCTACGAACAGGAGCTGGACAGTCTGCTGTGGAAGGTGGACTTTCGGGACATTCAGATGCACGAAAACGAGAAGGAAAATGCGGGTCAGAAAATGACGAGGGTAAGTGGAACTGTTGTTCACTCTGGGTCAGGTTTTTTTCCCGGTTCAAACTTGGGGAAAGTATTTCATGAAAAGAAGAATTGGGGAAAAAATGTCCTCTGGAAGTATGAAAGCATCTGACAACGCGCTGTCGGTTGATACATGTGTCGATTTAAGTATGATTTATGGCCGATGACGATTGTTGTATACTAGTAGAGTAGGTCGGCGATATTTTCTTTTTCTCACTTTGGGCAAGGATTTGGACAGGGAGGGGTCGTGTTTGTTGAATCAAGCTTTGTCAGATTATGGGACTATTAAAATTAATTTGTTTTTGATGGGTTTGGAACGCTCCCTTCATCTCACTTAGATTAGGGGTGAATTTAGAATTTCTAGATCCCGCGAATACAATTGCTCGTACAGAAAATGAATCATTGTTAAAATTTTACTAAAATGGGGTCGCAGAACTCGAATTTGATGTTTAAAACAAGACAAAGAAATAAAAACAAAAAAAATTGTTCGTGATTCGATTATTCGAAGTCCCATACAAACCTTTGGATAATCGAAGCTCGGAAAATCGAAACTTCGGATAATCGAGGCTTCGGATAATCAAGTGTGGACTGTACTTTGTTCTTAAAAAAAATTGCTAGTTTGCATAAGAGCAATTCGAGCTCAAATCAGGAATTTTTATGGTACTTCTGTATCCGACCCTCCAAGACATGTTATCCTAGGCCTATATAAGCCATTTTTATATGTAGGCAATTGTACTCGAAAATAACATTTGAGAAGGGCCAATATGTTATGTTATCAAATTTTTTGTAATTGAAAGACGCAACTTTTGATACCCAGACATGTATAGGTCATCGTTGAAATTTTTTAAGTTATCGTAGTTTTAGTGAAAAAAGTTGATTTTTTGCCGATTTCGTTATTTTCCTGTTTTTGCGCGTGGCGCGTCGAAAAACTCAGTTTTTATTTTCAAAAAATCATATCTTGGAAACGTACGGTTCGACATCGGCAATTTTTAGATATGTTATGTGAAATTTTCCGAGGAATCCGATAAAAATATTTTCAGACATAGGCTCTTTGGTCCAGACACGGTCAAAACGCCATTTTAAGTTTTCATACGACTTTTCAATAGTTAAGCTAGATGTTTTGGAACTTCTTACTATTTTTATCAATTAGCCAAACTCATCACCTTTCTTTTGCGTCTAAGACAGCTAAAATCGGATGAAATGGCGCGGAGGTATGATTTTTCGAAAAAAGTGATTTTTGCGAAAAATGACGAAAATTGCCATTTTTCGAACCACCCTAGCAAGATGTAGGTCACCCTAATGGCCAAACAAGAAATACGGGTCTAATTATTTTGGCCGAGGAACCCCCAGAAAAATTTTGAGCTGCATCCTTTTGCCAATATTTATGTACCCTTTAAACTCAAATTTGACCAAATTTAATCTAGTTCTTTCTGAAAAAAGTACACACACAGTCAACTTATACCCCGACAGCGAATGTCTTGGTGGTTTTAAGTAAATCAATGTTTAGGAAAAAAGGTACATCAAAAAATATGAATAATAATCACTATTTATGGAAATCAAAAACAAAAAAATCACTAACAGGATAACTCTTCCAATAAATATTCAACGATTAGAACAATCTATTACTTGGAACTCTACATGCACATTTTGTATATAACTTTGTACAAAAAATGAAAAGTGTCTGAGAATTTTGATCCTTAGGCAAACTATTTTGATATTGTTGCAAATTATCGTTGAACAAATCTCAAGATTTCAGGATAGGACACGGTTTCAAGATAAAAAAATATCCGTGACCTACAAAATATTTATCCTGTGGATTTATGTGTTTTATCCAATTCTAAGTTCTTTCATATATGTTCATGGAGGCGCACGACCATTCATAGAGCTTCGTTTTAGGTGAAGATGCAAGAAGTATCGCGCGCCTCCTTTTTAATATAAAAAAATAAAAATCCAAATAAATCCAAAATTCCGAGGTATAATATTTTCTAGGATATTTTCTACGGATATTTTAAAAGGACGCCTTAAGCGTTCTTACCATTTATTTTTTTAGATACATTGATTTATAATAATAAACTTCTTCAAATCGTCGCTTGTGTGCTATCTTGTGACACGTCTGCTGTAAAAAGATAGGACGTGTCACAAGATAGCACACAAGTGACGAAATGGCGTGATACATGGATACGTCTTAAAAATTCAATGGAGCTTTAAAAAATAGTTTCGTTTAAAATTGTTATTTAAAAATACAAGGTGAGCAAATTGAATTTATATGTTAAATCAATCATTAAGGCCAGCTTTCTGTTAATGATCATTAAAAAAATGACAATTTAATATTTTAGCTTTTAATCAATTTAAAGAAAATTCGAGGTTAAATAAATAAATCTTAATTTACTTATCAAACTGTTCTTCTGAAAATGACTTCAAAACTGGCGTTTTTTTTAATTTCTTTTTCAATAACGTCTAAAACTTGTAAAATTAGAAACTTTTCCGGTTTTTTCACTTTAAAAGTTTTAAAAAAATCTTATTTATCATTGTTTTCGAAATAATAGTAAACTAACTTTTGAAATATTTAAAAATATGTGGAGTCGGAGTCGGAGACGAAGCCAACCACTTTTTGAAAGCTGGAATCGGAGTCGGCGTCGGAGTCGGCTAGAGTTGGTGGGCCGGAGTTGGAGTCGGAGTCGGAGTCGGTTGGATCTGAAAGCCGGAGCCGGAGTCGGAGTCGGCTAATCCTAGAAAGCCGGAGTCGGAGTCGGAGTCGGAGTCGCTTGAAATATGACCCGACTCCGCAGCCCTGCATTTTAGAGTGTAACAATGTTCTACAAAATTGTAGAGCAGACAAATACAAAATTTTTGATATATTGACATAAGGGGTTTGCATGTATTCTTCACGAGATATCAGAATTTTACAAAAAAGTTTTTTGAAAAAGTTATGATTTTGACCGTTTTTGTCCAGTTATTTTTGAATTTTTGATCCCAAAAGCTCAATCGTGTGCTTTTTAAAGTATTTTTTTTATTTGAAAAGTTCAGCTAATTTTGCATAAGAATGACCCCTTGGACGATTGTTATGGCTTGAGCACTGCTTGTATGTGGGGATTTTTCGAAAAAAAAAAACAAACCGGAAACACTCACTCATTACACAAATATTTTTTTTTGAAAAAAAATGTGATTCTCGCAAAGCACGAGTCAGAACATTGTTATACTCTGAAATGTATTGTTAGCTTTTAATTTGGAGGTCAACGCCTCTAGACAAATCCATCTCTCCCTGGTCTAATAGCCACGGGGATCGGTGGTGGGCTCTCCACTGGCCTCTTTTACCAAACGCGGCGAGCTTTCGGAGAGGACTCCTCAGCTCTGGGTCGAGATGCAACAGGGGGAAGCTGATCAGGGACTCAAAAGAAACACGGTCTTTGCATTTTTCACTTGCTTTTTAATTACTTACGTAGTGTTCGTGTGTGTAAGTGCACAGAAAAAAAAATCATGGTAATATTACATCTGGGAAGGGGTACATCTTTTATGTCAGAAAAAAGGTGTAATTTTACCTCTGGAAATGTGTAATTTTACCACTTTTCTGGTGTAATGTCACTTTTTCAGTCTAAATTGAGGTAAAATTACATCATAAAAGAGGTAATATTCAACCTTCAAAAATTACAGCTTCCAAATTTACATAATTTTTTTCTGTGTGTGTGTTCGGGGCCGGCCGGCGGTACTGCTGCTGGTTTTCTGCTCTCCAGTTTGCTGCGAGCTGCTGACGATGATCTCGGCGAAGCCTCGTCAGGCTCACCGAGTCGCGCACAGGTGTGCTTCTGGACGGGTGCGGATGGACCGACGGAGCCTAGCCAGGCTATCGAACGTCGGCGGATGAACGACCACAACGGGCTTGGTGGTAACCAAAGGGGGTGCTTTACCTCGCGGACTGAGGACGGCGGTCTGCGGGTGCCACGTCAGGACACGTGGTAAACGGGACCTTCTTGGCGAGCTTTTTGGGCGTGCTCGACTTCTGGCTGAGACGTTGGACGTGTCTACAGCCCGGGCTAACCGGGGAGAACTCCGTTCCCCGACGATAGCGGTTCTACAGCCTAAAACTGTTGGGTCCAACACGTGGGTTTCGCACAATGGGGGAGGGTTAGGTTGGGTTTGCTACTGGGGTTCGGGTTTGAGGTTAGCGAGCTTCGCCTACCTGATTCTACGCAATTCTGCACGTTGCTCCAAATCACTTTTCCACTCGCGAGGATAAACTATCCGTGGTCGACTTTTATTTGGCTTTAATAACCGGGCGAACTTCTTAGACCGAGTTACTTATGTTCTGGAACTTTGTGTGTTGTTGGTTCCGAGGTTCAAGTGGAAAAGATCGCTGCAGTGGACCTGACCCAGTAGCTAACCCCCCCCCCCCCCACGATCATCCAGGTTCATCGTGACCTTTTTTTATTCATCCCAATCGTTAGTCGCACGGCAGTACACATAATTGGTGAGGAGTGTTTAACAAATTGTGTTATGTGTATTGAAAATGACCGTTGCTAATCCTACTGTGGAGTTATTTCAAAGTAGTGCTCCTACACAGGTTCCTTCTACTCTGCCCACCATTGAAAAAACGGCTAATATCCACTTTTGGCAAAAACGAGATATTAGCACCAGGTGGTAGAGGATGTTCCAACGCATCTTATGGAACTTGAATTTCACTGAAATAGTGTTTAGACTTGGCTGCCGATGTGAAAAACCAAACGGCTAATATGCCACTCTTATGGGAAATTGCCTTGACGGAGATTTTGTGACAAACACTTAAAAGCGTTTTTCTCGGAATACTTGATTTGGCATAATAGCCGAATTTTCAAATACACAGAAAAAAATCAATTCTCGAAACCGTGAAGTCAGTTCACGATTATGAGAACCAAGAAGGAATATATTCACGTTTATGGTGCAAATGCACCATACTCATGAATAAATTCCTTCGTGGATCTCACATTCGTGAACTTAATTCACGATTACGGGAATTGATTTTTTTCTGTGTATGGGCAGCACTCGTCATTGATTAATGGACGAACGAATAACATTCAATGACTAGCCTAACATGTAATATGCAAAACATATAGAAAATACTACTAAAAAAACATCGAAACTATAGAAACGAATATTATGGCACGGGTCACCATAGTGAGTTCACTCCGAAGAGTACTATGACCGTTTGCTCTCACTCTCTATCTCTTGTTGCTCTTAGTGAGTAGTAGGGTTAAATGCCACAACGGTAACAAAATGAAAAAAATGACCCTTCTGGGTTATTTCAGATTCGAAAAGTACATTAAATTTTCCATAAAATGACATGTCTCACGATTTTTGACAGTTAAGTAACGGGAAATGGCAGCGATTTTAAAACTATTTTTAAACTTTTTTTAGATGAAAAATAGGTCTTTTTTCGAAATTTTGAGTACGCCATCAAATCGGGCGTCTAATTTTACACAAAAGTCCCTTTGACACCAAATTTCTATCTCGTCACGGTTGCGAGCTACAAATCACTGAAAAACGTGTCTTAGTAAAAAACAAAAAAAAAAATAAAGAGGTCGTACCGCCCCACCGTCACGAGATATCGAAAAATGGACCTCGGATTCGTGATCAGGGACCAAAATTACCCCTTAGAGCAAAGTTTCACGAAAATCGAAGAGGGGTCGGGGCAACTGCTGTGTGAGTTTGCGGAGAATGACCCATATATAAGAAAAATGCAAATTTAAATCTGAAAACCATAACAAGAACAATTTTTATGAAGAAAAGTGAGGTTTTTCTTAGAATAAAACTTGCTCAAAAAATCCTCCTGCAAACAAAATTACAAATGAAATGAAAATTGGTGGGTTGAATACAAACAGAATGATATGGAATCATACTGAGCTTGGTAGTTAAGTGTCCAAAGTAGAACCATAATTTGGTTAGCAAAACGTCGTAACATCCAACACTTATTCGTTTTGCCTTCCTCACCTTACTGAGGAAAGGCTGTAAAATCACTCGAAAAATGAACTGAAAATGAACCATAAGTCGCTATTAAAAATTATGCAGTTTAGTGAAGTAAGTTTTAGTTATCCTAAAAAAACGATTTTGACTAATGTTCGGAAGATTGTAAAAAGGGTGGTTTTGTAAGAAACCCCGTCATTATATACATTTTTAGAAAGGTATCTAAAAGACCTTTCTAACGCGTCCAATACATTGGAGATCTAGCATCCCTATCAAAAGTTATGAGCACTTAAGTGTTATTTATGCACTTTTTCTAGGCCGGATCTCAGATATTTTGATGAAAACGTTGTCCGGATCGCCCTGCAATATGAAGATCTGACTACCCAATCTAGTGGTATGAATAATGAGTCAAATTGATAAAACACTGCCCTTTTGTGCCTATTTTGGATAGCACCCTTTAAATGCGAGGAAGGCACCAACCACCTAAGGGTGGATTAAGTAACGTTTTTTCTCTAAAACAAAACGAATTTTTATTGTTCTTTCAGCATTTTTGAAGCTGGATATTCGTAAAATCAACGAGAATCGATTGACTAGCCGCTTGGCGCCTAAGACATTCAAGTGATCATTTCTTTTGACCTTCTGGGGGTGCAGGAGCGTTTGTACACGCGATTTTTGTCATGGACAATTCCCCACATTGAGAGAGGGGAGGGGGTAGGATTGATATTTCCAAAGAAGTATCCAAGTAGTTTATAGGTGGCCCCATAATAGAATACTGCTTAAATATGAAACGCAATTTTTTGATTACTAGTGCTAACCAACACAGTAAAAATTGTGTAAATTTGGAATGTGTACAATTTTAAGGCATAATATCTTTTATGATTCAGTATTTTCTGAGCTATTGTGGCAGAAAAGATTGGACTTTTACCAGGTGTTATTTAATCTCAGAAAATGTGTCATATTACTCATTTTTGTCTATTTTTACCTTATGCATACCTTGTTATGAGTAATTCCAATTTTCCACTACATATAATTAAAAAATATTACATCATAAGAGAAGAAATATTCAACCTTCGAATACACCTTTCAAATTTACACATTTTTGCTGTTAACATCAAACCATCCAGCTTGGTTTCACCAAAACAAACAGATGGGACACCACGTAACGAAATCACCCCCCAAAAGTTATGTTAATGCAATTCCGGTCTATTTTCACCAAGTCCAAATAACAGAGGAGGGCTCCCGAAATATTACAAAATCATGTAAATTCACTCAGCCCTTACTTCTTCTTCTCCTCCCGCAGACCACCCACCCGCTCATCCGAACCAGCCAGGTCAGCCTGAGCTCGAACCCGGACACGGACTTTCGGTACACGACCATCTTCGCGCCGATCGGGATGTACCGGGGGCAGCTGTACGCCATCAAGAAGGTGCGCAAAAAGAGCATCGACATCACGCGCGAGATGAAGAAGGAGCTGAAGCTGCTGCGAGACATGCGCCACGACAATCTGAACGCGTTCATCGGGGCGTGCACGGAATCGCCGAACATCTGTATCATCACGGAGTACTGCACGAGGGGAAGTTTGAAGGTTGGTTTGACTTCGTCTTTGCGTAACTCTTGAAACTAACCCATGGTTTTTTTTCAGGACGTTTTGGAGAACGAGGACGTGAAGCTGGACAACATGTTCAACGCGTCGCTGGTGGCGGACATTCTGAGGGGGATGATCTACCTGCACGATTCGCCGCTGCGCTTTCACGGCACGTTGCGCACCTCCAACTGTCTGATCGACTCGCGGTGGGTGGTGAAGTTGAGTGACTTTGGGCTGTACGCATTTAAGCAGGGCGCGGACGATCTGGCGGCGATCGGTGAGAAGGCCGAGAAGGAGAAGCAGGAGAAGGAACCGCTGAACTGTGAGAGTGAGTGAGGAGTTGGGTTGGTGTTGAATTTCTGGAGTAAAGAATCTTTAATTTTAGAACTACTGTATCGGGCTCCAGAGCTGCTCCGAGCAGGTCCCGCAACCTGCGTTCCCGGTACACCCAAGGGTGACATCTACTCGTTCGGGATCGTTCTGTATGAAATCTTCACTCGCCGGGGTCCGTTCGGTGAGATTGAGTGCAGTCCGGCAGAGTGTCTACAGCGAGTGATGCACCCACTGGTTCCAAATACCCCGTTTCGGCCGGCCATCCAACCGCTGGAGACGACGTTCGACTGCGTGCGGGAGTGTCTGAAGGAGTGCTGGTCGGAGAGGCCGGAAGAACGGCCGGACTTCAAAACTATTAGAAATAAGCTACGCGTGCTTCGGAAGGGCATGAAGCCGAACATTTTCGACAACATGATGGCGATGATGGAGAAGTACGCGAACAATTTGGAACAGCTGGTTGACGAGCGGACGGATCAGCTGCAGGAGGAGAAGAAGAAGACGGAGGCGCTGCTGCTAGAGATGCTTCCGCGGCCAGTCGCCGAGCAGCTCAAACGAGGTCACAAAGTCGAAGCCGAGAGCTACGATCTAGTCACGATTTACTTTAGCGATATTGTTGGCTTCACTTCGATGTCGGCGGAGAGCACTCCACTGCAGGTGGTTGACTTCCTGAACGACCTGTACACCTGCTTCGACTCGATCATCGGGCATTACGACGTTTACAAGGTTGAAACGATCGGCGACGCGTACATGGTAGTGTCCGGACTCCCGATCCGGAACGGGCTAACCCACGCCGCCGAGATCGCCTCGATGTCGCTGCAGCTGCTGGACGCCGTGTCGGAGTTCAAGATTCGCCATCGACCCAACGACACGCTCTACCTGCGCATCGGAATCCACTCGGGCCCGGTCTGCGCCGGCGTCGTCGGACTTAAAATGCCACGCTATTGCCTCTTCGGGGACACGGTCAACACGTCGTCCCGCATGGAATCGACGGGACTCCCGCTCAAAATCCACTGCAGTCTACAAACCAAAGAAATTCTCGACAGTCTCGGGGGATATCACTTTGAGGAGCGCGGCCTCATCCCGATGAAGGGCAAGGGCGATCAGCGCACCTTCTGGCTCGTCGGAGAAGATCCGGAAGCGCGCGCCAAACGAACCCAGGAACGGGTCGAGCGACGCGGATCGCGAGCGCTGAACAAGTACATCGGAATGCTCAAGCAGCAGCAGAATAATGCCGCAGGAGTGCGGAGTTCACTCAAAACGCGAGGGATGTTCCCGCGTAACTCACTGCCACGTTCATCTAGTCTAGAGTCGCCGAAGAGGCTGCGCTTTGCGAGTGGGTCGATGCTGGAACAGCATCGGTATCATCGGTAAGCTTACAAAAAACAAAGAATTAAAAAAAATCTAACCTTAAACTCTTTCCAGCTACAGTGACGACGCACTGATGGAGGTCATCTCGGACAGCAGCACGCGCAAGTCGGACAACAGCCTGACGGACACGACGGCGGAGGACCTGGCGTCGTCCTGTCCGTGCATCGACCACCTCGGAATGATGAGCAGCGACCGGTTTCTGGTGCAGCCGCACCAGCAGCTGGTCTGTCCGACGGTTACGACGCCGCTGCTCACCAACACCGTGGCCACTTAGTCGCGTTTTAAGCAAACAAACAAACTATAAAAGTTGTATCTAGTCATTAACAGTTACACAGGGGTCATATGTTCAAGTTGATGTGATAAAGCATAATCATAAAGTGGTTTTAATGTAAGCGGGATTGAACGGCATAGCGGAGCGGATTATGTGTGGGTACCTAACTTGGTGTGAAATTGATGGAAGGCTAGTGTTGAAATGAAATTCGAAAACGAAAAACTAACGAAACGGATAGGCTCAAGCAAGCAAACGAAAAATTCAAAATTTAAACTAATCATAAGAAGAAAGTATAACAAAAATATGTGTAGTTATGAACGTACTTCAATACATGGCTTGATGTGATCAAACTAAAACTAGGTTGTTTATTTATTTTTTATCATAATTACCTTCCCCAAGCTAGTATTTTTTCATTCAACTAAATAACACGCCAAATCCCCGGCGTGACAGATTGTTCCGAATATTGTCGGTTGATTTCAATAAATTTTCCGAAAAGATTTGCTTTTGGACGACTCGCGACCAGAATTAGTTACAAGCGGATTCAGATAATTTTGCGATTCAGACCTTTTTAAGACTTATTGACTTCGCCTCCAATCCTGCTTTTTTAAAATAACCATATTTCATCGACTTCATCTGACTCCAACTACATTCCCCATACAATATTGTTGAAAATTAGGGTAATCCAGCATGTCAAATTTTGCCAACTCCGAATTCCAAGAAATGACTCGACTTCACATCCTTGAAAAATAGTTTTGCCTTGCTGTTTCCACATTCGAGCAGTGCATGAGCCACAACAAACAACCAAAGAGTAAGTCTTATGCAAAATTACCATTTTTTTTGCAAAAAGTACTTTCAAAAATACTCGATTGAGTTTCTGGGGTTTAAACTGTGAAAAACTGGTATGGTTAAAATCATCAATTGGTTAAATTCTGATAACTCGTGTGTATTTCTGTTAACTTTGTAGAACATTGATAAACTTTAAAGTGTAACTCTGTAATTGTAACCTTACAGAGTTACACTTCAAACACGTAGTTTTTAAATCAAACATTTTGTTTTAAATGAAAAAAATATTGTGTGTTCGAAAAGAACATTAAATTTCACATAAATGACATGTTTCGCGATTTTTGACACTTGAGTAACATTATTCTGAGTAAGCCATCAAATCGGGCGTCCAATTTTACGCAAAAATCCGTTTGACACCAAATTTCTATCTCTTCCTAGATCTCTTTCACGGTTTCGAGCTACGATTCACTAATAAACGTGTCTTAGCAAACATCCAGGAAATGATTTCAAAATGAAAAATAATCAAAATTTATTCGTGATAAGGGACAAAAATTACCCCTTTGAGCAAAGTTTCAAGGGAATTGAGAGGTTTCCGGGAAGACGGTAATAACAAAATTCATGCCATTTCAATTACAAATACTGTTAAAATAACAAAAAGTGTTATGCAATATTCTTGCAAAATCCATTTTTGCATAAGAGCTTAATAACAGTTTATGTTATCATTACAAAATTTGTTATTGGTCTGATATTGGTTGAAAGCCAAAACAACTTGGGAATAAAAATTTTTGTTATGGAGAAATAACTCCAACTGTTATTGGGATGATCGGATTAGTTGTTAAAATAACAAAAAAGAATAACAAAGATTTGACAATCCAATAACAAAACAATCAAAACGACGAATAACAAAACTTGTTATTAAAACATAAAATGTTATTGGCCTAGTATTTTCAAACATCAAAAAATGTTATTCTTACGTTATTTCCGTTTGCTCGGGTTGGAACAATTTTTTTCCGATTTGGCGGAAATAAAACTTATATGACCTTCCGAACAAAAGTGTTCGTAGTTTTTGAAATTATTGTAAAAATCATACCCACACCTCTCAAAAATAAGCCAAAAAATCTAAGGAAAAAAATAGTTTTGAAAAATAACGAAATTTCAATAAAAATGGGTAATTCTCCACCAACTCACTGCTATTTCCCGTCAACTATCAAAAATCGTGAGACATGTCATTTTATGGGAAATTTAAAGTACTTTTCGAATCTGAAATAACTCAGAAGGGTCATTTCTTCATTTAGAACAAAATTTTTCATTTTGAAATTACGTGTTTTTCTAGCTTTGCAGGGTTACATTTTAGAGTGTAACAATGTTCTACAAAGTTGTAGAGCAGACAAAAACAAAAATTTTGATAATGAGATTGTTGTGGCTTGTGCACTGCTTGTATGTGGGGATTTTTCGAAAATAAAAAAAAAACAAACCGGATACACTCACTCACCAATTTTTTTTTTGATTCTGATTCTCGAAATGTACGAGTCACAACAATCGTCCAAGGGGTCATTTTTTGCAAAATTAGCTGAACTTTCCGAAAAAATACTTTCAAAAGCACACGATTGAGTTTTAGGGGATAAAACTTCGAAAAACTGGTCAAAATCATAACTTTTTCAAAAAACTTTTTTGTAAAATTCTGATAACTCATGAAGAATACATGCAAACTCCTTATGTCTTTATATCAAAATATTTGTTTTGTTCTAAATGAAAAAAATGACCCTTCTAGGTTATTTCAGATTTGAAAAGTACATTAAATTTCCCATCAAATGACATGTCTCAAGATTTTTGACAGTTGAATAACGGGAAATGGCAGTGATTTAAAAACTATTTTTTAACTTTTTTTTATGAAAAATACGATTTTTCGGAATTTTGAGTACGCCATCAAATCGGGCGTCTAATTTTACACAAAAGTCCCTTTGACACCAAATATCTATCTCTTCACGGTTGCGAGCTACAAATCACTGAAAAACGTGTGTTCGTGCAAGACGATATTTGTGTCCATCCCCTGTATGTTTACTTCCTTACCACTATTGTACTGACCAGAACAGAACAATAAAGCTTTTGCCTCTTCGCGCGCTGACCACCGTCCGAGACGGTTGGCTCTGCAGTCAACTCAAACGATTGTTTTATTTCTATTCAATTGGAGATTCTACGCGCCTGGACAACAACAACAACACAACGTAGGGAATTCGAAGTCAGCCTCTGGCTGAACAACGTGTCTTAGTAAAAAACCAGTAAAATGAAAAGGGGTCGTACCGCCCCACCGCACAGTGGGCGAAATGGAACCCAAAATCGTACTTAATTGAAATGTGTCAAACTATCAAGTGCAAATCGTCATCGTAAAATTGTCTGATCTTTACTATACAAATATTTTCAGATTTCCAAAATATGAAAACGGCCAAAAATGCTTTTATAGCGGAATTGGGGTTAAATGGACCCTAGATAATTTTTGCGGTGCAAGTGGTTATTTTTACTGGATTTTTGGGACATTTTCACATAAGTTGAGTGCATTTTGGATGGCCGCATAAATCCTCCGGTTTAAATACAGACCGATTTTCAAGAACTTTTTTAAAAAAAAATGGGAATTGGGGCAAAATGGACCCTTTGCCGTTTCGTGCGGTTGATGAAACCATCACCAATCGATTCCCCGGACTTTTTAACATAAGAAACACTATTTTTCATACCAGGGAACCAGCCGCGTTCAATTAAGTCCGATTTTGGGTTCCATTTCGCCCACTGAGCACCGTCACGAAATATCAAAAAATAGACCTTGGATTCGTGATCAGAGACCAAAATTACCCCTTAGAGCAAAGTTTCACGAAAATCAAAGAGGGGTCGGGGCAACTGCTGTGTGAGTTGGCAGAGAATTACCCAAATAGAAAGCCAATCAACTGAAACCCATTTTAAATGCATTTTTCTGAGTTGATAGTCATATTTAGCATGTTTGGATTAATTCAATCAGTATTTGAGTTCCATCAGTTAAGAATTCCTTCATAAATTATTCTAAAAAAACGATTTAATTTAAAGTTATGAACAGGGAATTTATATCGATAGAGCATTGAAAGGCCGGTTTTTGAAAAAAAGTAATGAGGAATTCACTAGCCACCTGATGGGGAAATGCGTTTAAAATATATCTTAAGGTATTTTTATTTTTATTTGTTTGATGATATAGGGACCAAAGATCTCACAACTGTGAATATTTGTGTATATTTCTAGATTAAATTTTCAATATAAGTTACTAACCAACTTGTGGGGCACCGTAATGGTGTTTGTGGATGAGCCATAATAATCCCGCCCGCCAGTAGTCTGACAGGCGGGCTAACAGTGACAGTGCTTGGCTGATCGGAGCTTAAGTGCGCACAGAGTAAGCTCGGCCTCTTTCGGTGGTTGGACTTCAAACAGAGTGGACGTTGGTAAGCGTCCATTCCTCGCCTCAACGCCCGGGGCAACTCGTAGACGATCTGGCCAAACTCCACATTGGCGATCCTGCCAGGCCTACTAAAATTAGTAGTTCTGGAGGATAACAATTTTTTGGTGGTCGTAGGAGTTGCCCCGAGTGTTGGCAGGCGTGAATTGAAACAGTTTGGACACGCTGAAACTGCCGCCTGGGAGCTTTGTTTACTTTATTTCTGGCGTGCTGCAGCCATGGGACTTCCACCGAGGCACTCGTTATTTTCTACACTTGGACAGCCGCCTTCGTGTCCCGGTGCACTGAGGAATCCGCCGAGGTAGGTGATTCGGCCTTTGAAGTAGTGGTTCGCGAACAACAGTGGCTCCCGGCGATTGGGTAGTGTTTTCTGTTTTACCAGCGGCCTAAGTCAGCTGTCATGAATTTTGTTTTGTATGGTAAGGACGCGCTGAGACTGCCGTCAAAGTTTCTGTTTATTTCCGGCGCGCTGTGACAGCCGCCGTGGTTTTGTAAGGACGCGCTGGGACAGCCGTCAAAATGTTTGTTTATTTCCGGCGCGCTGTGACAGCCGTCGAGGTTTTGTGAGGACGCGCTGTGACAGCCGTCGAAGTATAATATGGACGCGCTGGGACTGCCGTCAAAATGTTTGTTTCCGGCGCGCTGTGACAGCCGTCGAGGTAAAGTATGGACGCGCTGGGACTGCCGTCAAAATGTCTGTTTGTTTCCGGCGCGCTGTGACAGCCGTCGAGGTTTTGTGAGGACACGCTGTGACAGCGGTCGAGGTTTTGTGAGGACGCGCTGTGACAGCCGTCGAGGTTTTGTAAGGACGCGCTGTGACAGCCGTCGAAGTTTAATATGGACGCGCTGGGACTGCCGTCAAAATATTTGTTTGTCGAGGTTAAGTATGGATGCGCTGGGACTGCCGTCAAAAATGTCTGTTTGTTTCCGGCGCGCTGTGACAGCCGTCGAGGTTTTATAAGAACGCGCTGGGACTGCCGTCAAAGTTTTTGTTTACTTCCGGCGTGCTGTGACAGCCGTCGAGGTTAAGTATGGACGCGCTGGGACTGCTGTCAAAGTTTTTGTTTGTTTCCGGCGCGCTGTGACAGCCGTCGAGGTTAAGTATGGACGCGCTGGGACTGCCGTCAAAATGTTTGTTAAGTTCTGGCGCGCTGTGACAGCCGCCGAGGTTAAGTATGGACGCGCTGGGACTGCCGTCAAAATGTTTGTTTGTTTCCGGCGCGCTGGGACAGCCGTCGATGTTAAGTATGGACGCGCTGGGACTGCCGTCAAAAAATGTCTGTTCGTTTCCGGCGCGCTGTGACAGCCGTCGAGGTTTTATAAGAACGCGCTGGGACTGCCGTCAAAGTTTTTGTTTACTTCCGGCGTGCTGTGACAGCCGTCGAGGTTAAGTATGGACGCGCTGGGACTGCTGTCAAAGTTTTTGTTTGTTTCCGACGCGCTGTGACAGCCGTCGAGGTTAAGTATGGACGCACTGGGACTGCCGTCAAAAATGTCTGTTTGTTTCCGGCGCGCTGTGACAGCCGTCAAGGTTAAGTATGGACGCGCTGGGACTGCCGTCAAAGTTTTTGTTTGTTTCCGGCGCGCTATGACAGCCGTCGAGGTTAAGTACGGACGCACTGGGACTGCCGTCTAAATGTTTGTTTATTTCCGGCGCTGTGACAGGCGCCGAGGTTAAGAATGGACGCACTGGGACTGCCGTCTAAATGTTTGTTTATTTCCGGCGCTGTGACAGGCACCGAGGTTTTTTTTAAGGACGAGCAGATACTATCGCGGCAGGCTTGGCCGAATGGCTACGCTGTCCGCTTTGTAAGCAGATGATCATGGGTTCGATTCCCATCTGCTCCAACCTTCCATAGGATGATGAAGTATAACATGGAACCCGGCCATGGTTGTTGTCAGGCCGTTATGTTATTTCAGGTGTGGGAGTCGTCTCCCTGCTATGAAGATAAACAACACACCAAAACAAGCCTGCTCTGGCGGAATCGCTGGCGGCGGTTGAACTCGCAATCCAAAGGTCGTCAGTTCGAACCCTAATGTGAAAAGTTTTTTGTAGTAGAAAAAGGTTTGGGTGCTCTCCCAATCAAAGTGTTTGTCTATTTCCGGCGCGCTGTGACAGCTGCCGAGGTTTTTGACACTACGCCAAACCGGCTGTTGGTATGAGATACCGAGAGATCCGGAGTCGGTGGAGCAGTGGTAAGCGTGGTTGCCTCTCACCCCAGTTGGCCTGGGTTCGGTCCCAGTTCGGTCAGATGTAGGAGTCGTCTCCCTGGAAACAACCTGCCTCAGTAGAGTCGCTGGTTGGCAATTAGACTTACAATCCAAATGTCGACAGTTAGAATCCCGAGGCGGATAGGTGTAAAAAAAAAAGAGGTTGCGGGATTCGCTTCAAGCCTTCGGACATATAGTTTCTTTTAGATAGAGACAAGATCACCAGCCACTGAGTTTGTCTGTTTCGTAATTAAAAAAAAATCAGCTATTATGCCAAATCAGAAGTTGAAGTTGGATATTGGGATCGGTAGTGTATTGGTTAGCGTTGTTGTCTCTCACCGCAGGCCTGGGTTCAATCCCAATCGGCTCCGCTGGTATTTCTTGAGACGAGAAATTGTTGACCATATATTTTTTCGTTGGATGGGAAAGTAAACGTCAGTATTGGCCTGGTTTACGTTTAGTCGGTGAGTCATTCCAGGAGCAGGGTCGGGTTAGGATTGAAAAGCCGCTTCTGCAGTTAGATGTAAAAAATAATATGTTTCGGTGCTCTCGTCGTTCAAGCCTCTTCGGGATAAGGCCGAGAAGAAATCTAGTTAATTAGATAGAAAATTGTGTGCGTTAAAAGAAGTTGCGCAAGTCATCTAGGGCGGTCTTTACTGGCTATGGACCGACATATGACGGGACTGGTAGATTCCGAGCGTCGGGGTGGTGTGAGAATCACCGGCAATTGCAGGTGGTGAAAAAAATCAGCTGAGCTTAGAGGTGAAAAATCGTTCACCCGTTTTGCGTACAGATGAACCACTTTTCATACGAAATTGAACGTCCGTCAAGGTTTTGGAGACCAGTAGTAAGGGTTGGTGTCCATCTTGCACTTGCTTATGAGCACTATGAAAAAGGCATTCGGGGGAATTATGACTAATAAACAATTGCTGAGGTATGAAGGGATGGAGGTAGTTAATTCACATCGACCAGCTAGAGTGGATGGGATCGGGATCAATCTAGAGACAGAGATCCCCTGTGCCAGGGCTTCGAAAAAAAAGGATCGATCACTGAAAGGATAGCTGAACTTTGCCAGACTTGAACGAGTGCGGGTTTTGTCTTGTTAGTGCAAGTTGATGTGATCGAGTGCCGTCTGGCTCGACATCAGTGTTGCACATGAGTGATAGAAAAGCTATCAATCGATTATCGCTGCACCAACAACATCCGAGAGTATAGCGGCCGTCACTATAGCTTGTGAGATCTCTTCTTGTGTCTCGTGATTCCCAGCGATGGCATTCTCTCTCTATCACTCCTCCCCTTTTCCTCAACTATGCGCTCTCACCACTGAGTCTCTAAATCTCTCCGAAAACTGCAATAAAAGAACGCGAGATGGTTATTAGAAGCCGACCACGCATGACGTGCCATAAAACTGTGCTTGCAGAAATTGGTTTTGTGCCGGCTTTCATGGTTCAACGCTGTGCGGGTCGGGTGATCGCTCAAGCGGGAATGAGAGAGAAAAGGAAAATGTCAATCGCGAGTGTGTAAACACAAAAGCGTGTTCGGCTATGTTCGGCGCTGAGAGTTTCAATTAGGAGAGAAGAGCAGTTGTATTTGAGGCATGAATGTTCAGGCGGGATAATTGTAGTTGCTGAAACAGCTTTATATTATTTTGATATTTTAACAACCCTGCTCGGCAATATAAGATTCACTTAAAAAAAAAAAAAAATGCTCAAAAATCAGGACTGGTTGTAAATGGATTTCGACTAATGGCGTAATGGATTTCCAGTCCAGAGAACTGTGTGTTGCGCATATTATAGCGGTATATGCACTTCGGAAGGAGTCAAGAAAAATTCGAAAGGCAGAAGCGGCAGCGAAAGCAAGCCAGAAAGGATGAAGAAAAGCCCCAAGAAATCGTAAATCTTTTTTTTTTTTGTACTGTTGTTTGTAAACCATTTCTTGACCCCTTTTCTTGGGAGGTGCGTATTGGCCCTTTGTATGAAACTTATTTGGCCAGTCTTCCTATTTAGGGGCATAACGCTTTATACCGACAATCGTCATCGGCAGAATGACAGCTACGAAGAGCGCGTCATTCAGCTGATGTTACTGTAACGAGCAAGAAGCTCGATTCAAGGGAGTCGCTGTTCTGGGTGATTTTCTCGCTGGGAAGTGGAATTCCACAAGATCATGAGTGTGATTCCCATACCGGGATAGAGAAGCATATTTAAAGAGAAAAAAGCTCGGGAGTCAGCTATCACCAATAGTTGAATGGTCAGAGTTGGATATGATCGTCACTTGGATGCGATCGTCGGTACAGCCTAGCGATTCGACGACACATACTCTTTCTCTATCACTTTCTTGTTTATGCTGGTAGGTGTGCTGACACCAATCATTTGAAGACAGTCATGGGCCGAGTGATCAAAATTCGGTAGAATCCAAACGAACGAGATTTGCTCGAATGAAAGAGTTGGTTAAAGTCAAATGACTGTGTGAGCGGGAGCAGGGTATCAAAGTCAGACGGACGTAGCGAAGTCGAAAAAGGAGCTCTGTCAACTGTCAAAAAAAAAAAAACATCGATTGTTCCCAAGCCCTGCTCTGTACTATAAGGAATCTGGGAGAAACCAGCAATGCTCAGACATTCTGCTGCGAACCCGAGTTGAGTTCTCTGATTTCGAAATAACGGTCATGATGAGACGGGTTGGTTGGAATCAAGATCATCAGAAAAATAGTTTCAAACCAATGAATTCTGAGGTTCGATTAGATTATACTAGATTAGCTTAGATTAGATTAGGTTAAAATAAGTTTGATAGGATTAGATTAGATTAAATTAAGTGAGGGAAAATGTCAGGGAAATAAGATGATAGTAAGAATTTTAATTTAGAGCGAGGAAGTAGGTAGAGTCCTGAGTAGCTAATTGGGGAAACATACGAGAATTACAAAAAAAAACATTTGTTATAGTTCTGAGCAGTGATTTTTTTTTCTTGTTTTTTTCCGAGAGGAGAAGGGAGATGTGGGGCACCGTAATGGTGTTTGTGGATGAGCCATAATAATCCCGCCCGCCAGTAGTCTGACAGGCGGGCTAACAGTGACAGTGCTTGGCTGATCGGAGCTTAAGTGCGCACAGAGTAAGCTCGGCCTCTTTCGGTGGTTGGACTTCAAACAGAGTGGACGTTGGTAAGCGTCCATTCCTCGCCTCAACGCCCGGGGCAACTCGTAGACGATCTGGCCAAACTCCACACAACTAACCAAGTCCTGTCAAGACGGGGGTACTAATACATACATAAATACATACATACATCATTCAAATTTCAAAACAACCTATGAGTCATGGATTTCCTATGCAGATAGGACCTTTAAAAATTTAATCAAGAATTGTTCAAGTTGTTTTCGTAACATATTCGAAAATGATGCATATCACTTAACAGGGTTCTGAGACATGGTAAAAAACATCGAATTTTGTATTTATTTTAATCGAACTTAAAGTACCATGCTTCTCCATCAAAATGAGTTATCAGTACATATTGCTGGGGACGCATGGTTCTTTTTGTTCAATTGTACCGAATTCCTGTATCGAGAAATTAAAAAGAGAGATGTGAGCCGGCACCCATTTTGTCCATCATCTTGGATTTTAAAATTCTAAACCACTTGGGAGCTCGACAATCCAAAATAATAGACTATTTTCGTGATTCGATTATCCGAAGTTAAATTGTTCAAAGCCTTCGGATAATCGAGTCTGCTTAATAGCATTTTTAAATTAAATCAAGTTACAATAGCCCAGAAGGACACAGCAAGCTAGTAGGTATCTATAAGAAGTTTTGCAAAACAATGTGTTTATAAAATTCAATTCAATGCATTCTATTTACCGAAAATCAATTGCCCTACAATACGTGGATACTAGAATGTAACAAAAATGACTTTTTGACGGGCATTCAGGGGTTTGTTCAGGTGGGCATACTGAGTCTAAATCCCAAATATGAGCTTGATTGGACGTAACAGGAGCTGGCGCTCCGCCCTTCAATTTTAAATGGGATTTAACCCGTAAAAAAAGATTTTTTCAAAAATGTCACTTTTTGAGGCATTTTGGCCACCAATGCGTTTACCAAAAACATCACTGGCGTGTAGGCCAGATCCTTGCGCATCTTTTGGTATATATAACATTGAAGTTTGGAGCATCCTGGAGCTCGGTATAGACCTTCAAAGTTTGGCATATTTTCGAAAAATCGGTCCCAGCAAAATCAAATGGCGTCTCGGGCGTCGCGAGGTGCGACGCATATCTTTTTTGCCGGGGCCGATTTTTCGAAAAAATGCCAAACTTTGAAGGTCTGTACCGAGCTCCAGGATGCTCCAAACTTCAATGTTATATATACCAAAAGATGCGCAAGGATCTGGCCTACACGCCAGTGATGTTTTTGGTAAACGCATTGGTGGCCAAAATGCCTCAAAAAGTGACATTTTTGAAAAAATCTTTTTTTACGGGTTAAATCCCATTTAAAATTGAAGGGCGGAGCGCCAGCTCCTGTTACGTCCAATCAAGCTCATATTTGGGATTTAGGCTCAGTATGCCCACCTGAACAAACCTCTGAATGCCCGCCAAAAAGTCATTTTTGTTACATCCTAGTGGATACGCATGGTTCTTTTTATTCATACGATTCAAACTGGTCCCGACTCCCCTGTGCTTATCTAGACCAAATATAAGAAAAGCTCCAGCAAAGCTAGCTTTCCATCGAGCTTTCTCCGCACACATGCACAAACAATCATTGAGTTCCCTTCCACACACAACCAAATTCAATTCACCCACCAACACAAGCACCATCTTCTCCCCCTGCACAACCTGTTTCCTCTTCATTCATGATGCGTGAGCTCCAGCGTGATGACCACACACATACCAATGCGCGAACGTCATCAACGCCGAGAGTGGCGGCGGCGGCGGCATTCGGCAAACGTGTTCAGGCTTTAATACATTCCACGTGGAGCAGCAGATTGGCCAGCCAGCACATTTCTAATAAATAGAAGAGAAAAAAAAAGCTGTATGATGGATGACGGATTGGAACGGCGACTGACAGACAGACCGGCTCTCGTCACACAATTATACACAAACACACACTTGCACGCACGTAGATTCTGCTATGTGTCGTAAGCAACATTCAACAACCAGTTGCTTGAACGGACAGTATGGAGTGGGTACACTGGGTGGCTAATCGAATTTGCTAATCATACTACCGGTTCCATCGATTTGGCCACTTCCGACGGAGAATGGGATAATTTAGCGAATGGTTTGAAAATACTTTATCCCTCTATTAGTATTTTACTTCTTAGCATTATTGATTTTTTTGTTGAATTTATTAGTTAATGTTTACAGAAAACTATTTCATAATTGATGTGATAATCATTCTCACAAACATACTTAAAAAAATATCTCATAATTCAAAAAGTACCTCTCTGCAAAAGTGGTAATAAACTGCTAAGAGTTTGAAATAGAGCTCGAAATTTCAAAGGTTTTATGTACCGTCAAAAAAAAATCAAACCATCCACATTAACGACCCCCGGGTCTTTTGTGGTCTCTATTGCAAGTTTCTGCTCGAACCTAGGAGTCCGAAGGCTTGAATGGGGAGAGCACCCAAACCTCTTTTTACTCCAAGGAACCTTCCACCCCAGTGTTTGAACTGACGACCTTTGGATTGCGAGTCCAACCGCCGCCAGCGATTCCACCGGAGTAGGCTTGGTTTGGTGTGTTGTTTGTACTAATGGCATGGAGTTGACTCCTACACCTGCAATGACTTAACGGCATAACAACCAAGGCCGGGACCGACATTTTACTTCCTCATCCGATGGAAGGTTGCAGCAGATGGGAATCGAACCCAGAATCATCCGCTTACAAAGCGGACAGCGTAACCATTCGGCCACGCACTGCCACGTACCGTCATCTGGGGTAAATCGGGACTACAGTCTGAATAGGGACAGCAGTGTTTAGAGCATTTAAAGATTTTAAATTTGGAAATGGATGTACACATTTTGTTGGTCTTAGTCTGTTCCATCCGAAACCAACCAGAAAAATCAAAATATTGTGCTCTAACATGGTTAAAACTGCTGTCCCAATTCGCCCCATGTGTCCCAATTCACCCCAGTTGACGGTAATTGAGTCATAATGAGTCATTATAAAATGTGCTGAAAATTCTTTAAAGGCTTAAAAAATCACTAGAAAAATAAACATCGTAATTATCGACTCAAAATGGATGTGAGTCCGAGCACAGCAAAACTGGACTGGCTGAACCGACTTGGACCATTTTGGTGTCATGCGATCTGGCTTGGGGTCCCATAAAACCCTAGATATTATTATGAAGTTTAGAAAAGTACTTCAAAAGTTATGCTAAAATCGATTTTGACTAAAGTTCGGAAGATTGTAAAAAGGGTGATTTTTGTAAAAAAAATCCGTCTTGTTCTATTTAGAAAGGTATGTAAAAGACTTGAAAATCTGACAACCCTATCAAAAGCACATTAATGCGAGGAAGGTAACAATTAAGGATTAAGTAAGGTTTTTACATACAAATCTGAAAAAAATGTATCGGTTTAAATTCAATACAGGCCATCAATATAAAAAATAGGTTTTATTTATTCAGAAAAAGGTTAAAAACCCCGATTTAATATCACCAAGAGGTGAAATAGAGCCTTTCTTACAAATGATGAAACTCTGATAAAATATTGCTGCAATTATTTTTTCAGAAACATAATGATACCACCCAGTGAGAATTTGACCTAAAGCTTCGAATCTTTTGCCTTCCTCACTGAAGTAAGGCTATAATCCTGCTCGAAAAATGAACTTTTGAAATACAGCTCGTAGACCTATATTCATGTATACCTATCGACTCAGAATCGAAAACTGAACAAATGTCTCTGTGTGTGTATGTGTGTGTGTATGTGTGTATGTGTTCAAAATTCTTGCCAAGTTTTCTCAGCACTGGCTGGACCGATTTTGATTAAACCGGTTGCATTCGACTTTGTTTAGGGTCCCATACATCGCTGTTGAATTGTTTGAAGTTTCGATAAGTAGTTCAAAAGTTATATATAAAAATGTATTTTCACATTTATCCGGATCTCATGCATGAAAACTATGTCCGGATCCATTATCCAACCCATCGTTGGTTAGGTAATCAAAAGACCTTTCCAACGAGTCCAAAACATTGAAGATCTAGCAACCCTGTCTCGAGTTACGACCACTTAAGTGATATTTATGTACTTTTTTGAAGCCGAATCTCACTTAAATGTATGTAAACAAAGTCCAGATCCATCATCATACCCACCCGAGCAGGGGTAAATAACACGGGAATACCAAATTTTGATATTACTTGAGCAAATAACAGCGACCAAAATGTGCCCTTGGTTTCCCAGTAATAGATGGTAAAATACCATGAAACCATACCAAAGTCTTGTATGTGGAAGGGCACAACAATACCAAACCATGTTATTCCAAGGGAAAAAATAATACCTCAAAATAAAACCATTTCAATACCAAGTTGAGGTCTTCTGAATTTTTGAACATTGCTTGAATACCAAAACTTGGTATTGCCATGGTTTAATTTTTAGGTATTCCCGCGCCCTTGGAAAATCATATTTTGGTATTCCTGTGGTCTGCCACATACATGATTATGGTATGATTTGATGGTATTTTACCATCTATTACTGGGCAACCAAGATCACATTCTGGTCGCTGATATTTGCACAAGTAATACCAAAATTTGGTATTTTCATACAATTTTTAGTGCAGCAGTTGCAGTTAGTGAAAAAACGGAAATGATCCATATGCAACAGCCAAATCTACTCACCTGATGATTCCATGTTGTTCTTAGTGATATTCTTCACCACACCAATGCATTTGTCATTGATGAACGGCCTGTGCATGAAGTTCTTGAAGATTCTGAAAAATAACAAGATTGAAAAATAAGTGTTATTAAAATAAAACTGGATTGAAGTTAACCAAAATTCAATAATCTTTCGATTGGCTCGTTTTTCAAAGTATTTGTTTTTTTTTCAAGTCATTTTAGCGCAAAATTTATTATCTTGTCCAAATTGGTAAAAAAAACCCATAGTTTCAGAGAAAATTGATAAAACACTGTAATACCAAAAGAATACCAAAATGTGCCATCCTGACTTAGAAAATTTTCCACAATTTCAAGTCATTACTGTAGGGGGTATATCAAAAATGTTTAAAATCAAGTTTGAAATTTCCGCTTTTCAATGAAAGTATTCGCTTTGAGACATCATTTTAGTGCAAAATTAATTATTTTGTCAAAATTGGTCAAAATTTTCCCATAGTTTCAGAGGAATTTGATAAAACACTGTAATACCAAAAGAATACCAAAATGTGCCATCCTGACTTAGAAAATTTTCCACAATTTCAAGTCATTTCTGTAGGGGGTATATCAAAAATGTTTAAAATCAAGTTTGAAATTTCCGGTTTTCAATGAAAGTATTCGCTTTGAGACATCATTTTAGTGCAAAATTAATTATTTTGTCAAAATTGGTCAAAATTTTCCTATAGTTTCAGAGGAATTTGATAAAACACTTTAATACCAAAATAATACCAAAATGTGCCATCCTGATTTAGAAAATTTTCAACAATTTCAAGTCATTTCTTTAGGGGGTATATCAAAAATGTTTAATATCAAGTTTGAAATTTCCGGTTTTCAATTAAACATTCGCTTTGAGACATTATTTTAGCGCAAAATTAATTATTTTATCAAAATTGGTCAAAATTTTCCTATAGTTTCAGAGGAATTTGATAAAACACTGTAATACCAAAAGAATACTGCAACGACCTCAAATTTAAATCATTAAATTTGTCCATTTTTCGAACCTCACCACAGTTCTGACCATGCGCGCTTACGCAAGCATAAATAATTTTACCCGTCGACTCGCGTTGCGCGACAAATAATTAAGCTTATGTACAGGTGTGGATCATGAGTCATCCTCACCTGAAAAGCCCTTTATTAAATTTCGCCAATTGTTAGGCAATCAAAAAAATGGTTAAGCTTTCAACTATGAATGTGCGATGTTATTACACAGGGGAAATTGAGGGTGTGGCTTAACCAAATTCATTGGCATGTTTGTTCAATGGAGAATTAGACCTTCTCATTATTGACCAACATTTTTGAGAATGTTTTGGGAACATAATTTTGATATTCCAATAACATAATTTAAAGTTTCACGACAATGGTTCGAACCCATGACTTCCGATTTTGAGGTGTACTCACTACACCATACGGAAAGTCATGAGGTCATGAGGTCTGCATAATTTAATTCATGAGGTTCATCGATGCTTCTCTTCGAAACGGACCACTTTTAGCAGAACAAAATTTAGTAGAGTTTTCGGGGACTGACTATAAAAACCCCAAAATTCTTGAGGAGGGCAATTAGTTCCAGTTAGTTCCAGTTCTTGCTCCAGTCCAGTTCCAGTTCCAGAAGACGCCCCAGACCAGCCAGACCCGCCAGCAGCCACCAGTAGCAGAGGCCCCAGTCCAGCCGGACTTAGCGGTGGAGGCCGCAGTCCGTCGGGACTTAGCCGCAGTGAGGAGTCCACCCGGGACTTAGGAGTTCGGGGTCTGGCATGGCTCGGCGAAGAGGTCTGGAGGACAAGTCTGGCTTCAACGTAGAAAATTGGCTCGACGAAGGTCTTAATGAAATTAGCAACAAAAAGTTGAGTGATGTGATCGTGCGCGTAAAAGTTGAAAGTGTTACCGCAAAAATGTAATCTTCAAAAAGTGTAATATACAGATAAGTGAAGTTTACTGATCTGTTTTGACTCTACAAGTAAATATCACAAAAATCCTGAAAGCCTAAAACCGCTCGGGCCGTTCAATACCAATATGTGGTGTTCGACCATTGACAAATTCTGCAATTTTGCAATATCAAAACAATACCTTTAATTGGTATGATAGCACATTTTGCTCTTGCATAATCCTTAAGACAAATTTTAAAGGGTCCAGGAATACCAAAATTTGGTATTGATACCAGAGAAAGGTATTATTACGCATTTCCCTTGTTATTTACCCATGCTCGGGCATCGTTGTTTAGGTAATCGAGAGACCTTTCCAACGAGTCCAAAACATTGAAGATCTGCCAAACTTGTCTCGAGTTATGATTACTTAAGTTATATGTGTGTACGTTTTTTTCTGGATTCAAAAAAATAACTGAAATATGTGTCCAAACCACTCATATTACCCATTGTTGGCATCAACCACATAGGTAGATTAAGTTAGTTGTTAGGCTAAATCTTGGATGCCTTTTTTTTTAATTTCAGAAGTACATTATGGGTCGCAAGATAATATATATAAATAATCGTATGAAAAATCATACTAACATCAAAAATTATAGTGTTTTGGAATTGAGATGATGTCAGCTATCGATTGCACTTATAATTACATGAAATTTTCTACAAAATTACGTATTTTTCTTGCATTTTGAAAATTCAATGTTTCTCGAAAAAATACTCAGAATTATAATCATTGCAATATGGGTATCAAATGATCGGATTTTTTCATACATTTCGAATGTAATATTTTTTTCAACACCAAAAATGCATGAGCATGAGCATGAGCATGAGAGATCACCCATGGTTGCCCCTCCGTTGCTGAACAGAACCGTAATATCCTTTCAGCACTACTGATTATATGCTTCGACAATCTAGTGGTGTTTCCCTTATCAACAGCATGTATGAATGCGCTGAAAAGATAAAACACCATGATTGCTAAAGCTAGATCAGTTGCGAATAGGTAACAGTCGTTGGCCACCAACGGCGCCCGCCATGTCAGTTTGTAGATCTCGATTTTAAGGGACGGGAATGTTAGTTAGCGCAGGTTGCTACTAGGGCAGCTGATTTACTCTGTGCTTACACCCCACAAGCGCCAGGAACCTGTAAATTTGTTAGTAGGATAGGGTATTTGGTCAGGATTCATCATAGAAGATGATGATGCGACCCAAAAACATAGTGTTTGTTGAAAGGTATTATGTTTTATTCTCAAGGCAAGCAATCGGATGCTGCGGATGAGACATTTCCCGTTTATCGGCTGTTAACTTTTAATTGAAATGGTTTAATCTTAGACAGCCGGCTGTGGAAAGATAGAACCAAAATTATTTGTAATTAAATAATGAAGGATTTAACAGTCTGACTTTTAATTGAGATGTTTTAACGAGTTTTACATGATTAATGTTTAGTGGGGTACTGATTTACAAAGCGAACGACGAGTTACGATGCTTATCGGGCTGAAATGGTATGATAAGGTTTTGTTGTTATTGCACACCGACGACGAATGCGAAAAACCCTGCGACCCGACCGAAAGGCATCGCAAATCAGACTGGCTTAATTGTCATCGATGACAACCAGAGCCAGCCGAACCTTTACACACATACACGCACGCGAAAAAAGAACGAAAAACATACCGACGACGCGAAAAAACACGACCCGACGGAAAGGCATCGCAAATCAAACTGAGGAAATGGAGAGAAAGAAAATAACATAAAAAATAAAACCTAATCACATAAAACCTACTCACATAAAACCAATCACCCCATGCACACAAATAGCAACACAAAAGAGACGAAAATTATCACGAAAAAACAGGACTGCGCGTCCCAAGAAACACTGCACTTTTGATGGCATTAATCAATTATTATGCCCAATCACCCCATGCACACAAAGAACGACACAAAAAAGACGAAAATTATCACGAGAAAACAGGACTGCGCGTCCCAAGAAGCACTGCACTTTTTCATACCTATCTAGGGATTTAAATATAGTATTAATTCGACCGCGATTCTCCAGAAATTCTCCGTCGGCGTGCCTTCCGATCAACGGTGATGTAGGAAGGGCTTCATTCATTAAAATTATTTTATATCATAAGCCTTAAAACATATCCGTCGACGTGCCTTCCGATCCTCGATGATATGGAAAGGACTTAATCCAGCAATACGACTTGCTTGTCTCAAAAAACAAAAATCGGATCGTTTCTATCGAAAACTATATAAAGAGAACACAAATAAAATTCATCGGCCAACGAACGCGCTAACAAAAAATTAATGAAAAAAGAAGAAGAAGAAATCCAATCACCCCATGTACACAAATAGCGACACAAAAGAGACGAAAAAAGAAAACGAAAAAAAACAGAACTGCGCGTCCACACAGGCACCGCACTACTGATGCCATTATTTAATTATAATGACCAATCACCCCATGCACTCGAACAGCGACACAAAAGAGACGGAAAATAACACGAAAAAACAGGACTGAGCGTCCACACAGGCACCGCACTACTGATGCCATTATTTAATTATAATGACCAATCACCCCATGCACTCGAACAGCGACACAAAAGAGACGGAAAATAACACGAAAAAACAGGACTGAGCGTCCACACAGGCACCGCACTACTGATGCCATTATTTAATTATAATGACCAATCACCCCATGCACTCGAACAGCGACACAAAAGAGACGGAAAATAACACGAAAAAACAGGCACCGCACTACTGTGTTACAACGTTCATCTCTTCTCTATTCAAAAACTAAAATCAGCATCTTCCCATCAACCCTAGTGTTCCTCAGCTCCTCCATCATAGACTGTTTTCCCCCTTCATTCACTTTCAACCTCTTGCTGGTAATTGTCCCAATATATTTTTTCTCATAGACCCTTAAACAACACCAGAAATGGTGCGGAAAAACATTTTGACAGCTGAACTATTTTGAAAATTCTCTGACCATGACCATTCTATTTTACCATGAGATAATCATTGTAATTGTAATTGTAATTTTATTTTATTTTGCATAGCTGGCTCAAAATCTCAAGGCTCAGGGCTCAAACGACCTGACCACAAGAAAAAAATAGATATTACACTGCTTAAATACTTTTTAAAATCATAAATATCTATAAACTTATATGTAACCCCTTCCGAACCTATTAGTGGACAAGAGTGCGAAAATGAGAGGTCACCACACTACACTAGCGCAGACACAAGCAGATTTCTGTCCATTTTTTTACTTTTCGCGCGTTTAAACCGGCTAAAATGTAGGTCTATTTTTTTTCAACACCAAAAATGTTCACAAAACTGAGTATTTTTGCAAAAACTTAATCAAAATTTTAGTTTTTTACAATATGGGTAATAAAAGATCGGGAACATTTAGAAAGTTCTAACACATTTTTTTGTAAATACTCAAATGCTTCACAAAACTACGTTTCTTTGCAAAAATACTAACAATTTAAATATTTCACAATATGGAAATCAAATGATCGGAATTTTTTTACACATTTCGAATGTAATAACAACATGTTTTGAAAATAATTTAAAAAATCACAAAACAACGTATTTTCGAAAAAATACTAAAAGTTTCAGTTATTTTCAATATTGGTATCAAATGATTGAGATTTATTCATAACTTTCGAATCGTATCATTTAAAAAAAATATTCAAAATTTTCACTTAACGACATGTTTTCTAAAAAATACTCAAAATATCAAAGTTTAAAATTTATTACATTCAAAATGCTTAAACAATTCCGATCATTTGTTATTCAACTTAAATTTTAAGTTTATTTTTTTCGAAAATACATAGCTTTGTGATAATTTTGTGAATTGTCAAAAAAGGTTGTTATAACATTCGAAATGTTACAAAATTATTATTACATTGCATTGCAATGAACTGAAATTTTGAGTATCTTTTTTTCGAAAATACGTTATTTTGTGAAAATAATCAGTATTTTCATAAAAAATCGTTAAATGTATGAAAAAATCCCAATCATTTGTTACCAATATTCCAAAAAACTGAAATTTTGAGTATTTTTTCGAAAATACATAGTTTTGTGAAAATGTTCAGTATTTAAAAAAAAAATGTATGATATTCGAAATGTGTGACAAAAACACGCTCATTTGATACCCATATTGCAATAACAAATATTTTAAGGTTTTTTTAGAGTAAAAAGGAAAAATAGGAAAAATACGTATTTTGTGAAAATATTCATGTAACTTCAATTAAAATTAAATGCTGTTATCATCCCGATTCCAAAACACAATTGTTTAAAGTTTGCATGAGTTTTCATTCGATTATAGCCAATGTCTCCCATATAGCCAAAATCCCATAAGCTTTTTTTTATTCAATGAAAGAACAAAAAAGAAGAACAAAAAATTAATAAAAATAACGTTTTTCATAAAACAAACATTATTTAAAGACGCGGGAAAATCGAGAAAAAGAGCAGTTCAAGGTTAACGGATGTCGAATTCAGAACAAAACGTTAAAGCGAAAGGACATTTACAGTACTTTGAGGACTTTGAACAATGCTTCAATTGATGTTCGTTTGCTTTGGAGTTTAGGCTGTTTCGCGTTTTATTGATTAGGCGGGTTTTTTTTTCCGGGTAATCAAGATTGTTTTATTCCTTTTTGGGGTTTACAACCACTTCAATAGATTGCTATCGTAAAATAATAATTCTGCTCGCGAGGGACTGAAATTGACCTAGAGCAGATCGCCGCGGCTGAAAGTGGATCAAACTGACTATCCAACGAACCAGAACATTGAGAATTGACGAGAAAAGAGTAAGAAATAATAAAGATTTCTTAAATGAGAGGTTGATATAGTGTTGAAATAGATTCTAGAAGCTTCTGGGCTACTCTTATAGAGTTTCAAAAGGATAGTTTAATAGTTTTATAAAATTTTGTGAAGATTTTCAAAAGAGATTCAAATGTTTTCAAAAGGTCAGCCTGAATTAAGTTTACAAAAGCGTCATGTCTAGCAGGAACAGATTCCATGTAACACGCAAATATCTCACGCTGATAGCCGGATAGACCGCGGAGCAAACTTATCGCAACTTTGCAATCTCTTCTGGGTTGTGGCAAGCCCGGCAGTCGATGGATGGATATTGTAGAACTAATGCCCCAACCAACATCAGTCAGCTCCAGCAGTGCTGTACTGTGCAATGTTCGTGGTCTGGTCGCAAAATGCGCATCATTGCCCTCGGGGGTCAATTGGGAGGCGGGGACCGGGTTGCATAGTTTAACTCCAACTTTGCGCTTCTTTTACGCCATGTCTAGCAGTTCGATTGGTTTGAATCGATACAATGAAGATTTTTTTGATTGAATAAAACCTTACAAAATTTCTTTTGATTTTACAAAAAAAATAATTTTTGTGTAATGTGAAGACTTTTTTATAAGTGATTCCCGATTTGCCTTCTAGATTACAATCTTGTAATTTTGCAAGTTTTCAGCTCAACTGAAGTAACGATGATTTTCTCATCATTTATGTACTCCAACAGACCTTTTTTCGCGATTTACTTCCAACTGATCTTTTTCTTTCCACATTTCATATCTTATCTCGTCCGTCATCACCATTTGTCAGGAGGAAAGTTCTGTGGTCAGATTGGATGCCACTATTATTACTATACGTTTCTCTCGCACAACCTCCACCCTCACAATACGAGCTATAAGTGCTGGCCAGCCAAGTAAAAGTATTCGCTTCAGTGCCCACCAATGGTCTTCCCATAGCCGCAATGGATCCGGGGGTGAGATGATGACAGCCAGCTGATCACTTCTTTATATCGTCCGCTGCAGTGATCCTTTTCAATGTTGGTCAGTATCAGTTGAAGTGAGTAGTTTGGCAATTTTTGTCCTTGAAAAAGGTAGAATGAAAATTTGCTCAAGATCTTAACAAAAAAAAAGGAAAACCAACAACAAACAACAAGCAACAAACAACAAACAACAAACAACAAACAACAAACAACAAACAACAAACAACAAACAACAAACAACAAACAACAAACAACAAACAACAAACAACAAACAACAAACAACAAACAACAAACAACAAACAACAAACAACAAACAACAAACAACAAACAACAAACAACAAACAAAAAACAACAAACAACAAACAACAAACAACAAACAACAAACAACAAACAACAAACAACAAACAACAAACAACAAACAACAAACAACAAACAACAAACAACAAACAACAAACAACAAACAACAAACAACAAACAACAAACAACAAACAACAAACAACAAACAACAAACAACAAACAACAAACAACAAACAACAAACAACAAACAACAAACAACAAACAACAAACAACAAACAACAAACAACAAACAACAAACAACAAACAACAAACAACAAACAACAAACAACAAACAACAAACAACAAACAACAAACAACAAACAACAAACAACAAACAACAAACAACAAACAACAAACAACAAACAACAAACAACAAACAACAAACAACAAACAACAAACAACAAACAACAAACAACAAACAACAAACAACAAACAACAAACAACAAACAACAAACAACAAACAACAAACAACAAACAACAAACAACAAACAACAAACAACAAACAACAAACAACAAACAACAAACAACAAACAACAAACAACAAACAACAAACAACAAACAACAAACAACAAACAACAAACAACAAACAACAAACAACAAACAACAAACAACAAACAACAAACAACAAACAACAAACAACAAACAACAAACAACAAACAACAAACAACAAACAACAAACAACAAACAACAAACAACAAACAACAAACAACAAACAACAAACAACAAACAACAAACAACAAACAACAAACAACAAACAACAAACAACAAACAACAAACAACAAACAACAAACAACAAACAACAAACAACAAACAACAAACAACAAACAACAAACAACAAACAACAAACAACAAACAACAAACAACAAACAACAAACAACAAACAACAAACAACAAACAACAAACAACAAACAACAAACAACAAACAACAAACAACAAACAACAAACAACAAACAACAAACAACAAACAACAAACAACAAACAACAAACAACAAACAACAAACAACAAACAACAAACAACAAACAACAAACAACAAACAACAAACAACAAACAACAAACAACAAACAACAAACAACAAACAACAAACAACAAACAACAAACAACAAACAACAAACAACAAACAACAAACAACAAACAACAAACAACAGAACTCAATTTACGAGTTGTTTTTTCACATTTTTGGATCGACATAAAAAATGTCAAAGCAAACCCCATTTCAAAAAAAAAAACAAACAAAACAAATCAAGCTCTCCTCTCCAATAATGTTTAAATATTAAAATTTGGTATTTTTTTTAATCGATTCTTGGGTAATGTTGGTTTCAGAGGATTAATATGGTAATGCTGTCGATTAGCATAAATTTAATCAAACATAATTCGACTGGGAACCCATTCAACAATTACCAAATTAACCTCCAACTCTTCTTCACTCTTCTCTCCGGATATTCTGTGGGTATCATCGATTTCAATTCCAATCTGGTGCACGTGCTGTGCAATCGCACTGCTGGCCCCCAAACTGGAAGAAAAAATGTCTATTACATTTGCTGCCGCATAAATCTACTACTGCACCGCACTATTCATGACGCTCGCCGGAACTAGTCGGTCTTTTCGACATGTGCAATGGTGATATACGGCAATGGCAATTCTTTTCACTTTTCAGCCCAGATTGGTTGAGCAGTTTGAGTAACGAGATCTAAATAATTTGATTTTTTTCCAGGCGTAGCGGGGCATCGATGTACATGTGGAGGGGATTTGATGCTGGCACATGCCAAATTCTGAGTAGAGCAATTCTCTACGAAATCGGTCTTTTTTCTTCAATTTTAATTTTTGTATTTTTTAATCCGGCTGAAACTTTTTTGGTGCCTTCGGTATGCCCAAAGAAGCCATTTTGCATCATTAGTTTGTCCATATAATTTTCCATACAAATTCGGCAGCTGTCCATACAAAAATGATGTATGAAAATTCAAAAATCTGTATCTTTTGAAGGAATTTTTTGATCGATTTGGTGTCTTCGGCAAAGTTGTAGGTATGGATACGGACTACACTGGAAAAAATAATACACGGTAAAAAAAAATTTGGTGATTTTTTTATTTAACTTTTTATCACTAAAACTTGATTTACAAAAAAACACTATTTTTAATTTTTTTTATTTTTTGATATGTTTTAGAAGACATAAAATGCCAACTTTTCAGAAATTTCCAGGTTGTGCAAAAAATCACTGACCGAGTTATGAATTTTTTAATCAATACTGATTTTTTCAAAAAATCGAAATTTTGGTCGTAAAAATTTTTTAACTTCATTTTTCGATGTAAAATCAAATTTGCAATCAAAAAGTACTTTACTAAAATTTTGATAAAGTGCACCGTTTTCAAGTTATAGCCATATTTGAGTGACTTTTTTGAAAATAGTCGCAGTTTTTCATTTTTTTAAATTAGTGCACATGTTTGCCCAGTTTTGAAAAAAATATTTTTGAAAAGCTGAGAAAATTCTCTATATTTTGCTTATTCGGACTATGTTGATACGACCTTTAGTTGCTGAGATATTGCAATGCAAAGGTTTAAAAACAGGAAAATTGATGTTTTCTAAGTTTCACCCAAACAACCCACCATTTTCTATCGTCAATATCTCAGCAACTAATGGTCCGATTTTCAATGTTAATACATGAAACAATTGTGAAATTTTCCGATCTTTTCGAAAAAAATATTTTTGGAATTTTCAAATCAAGACAAACATTTTAAAAGGGCGTAATATTGAATGTTTGGCCTTTGTGAAATGTTAGTCTTGATTTGAAAATTCCAAAAATATTTTTTTCGAAGAGATCGGAAAATTTCACAAATGTTTCATATATTAACATTGAAAATCGGACCATTAGTTGCTGAGATATTGACGATAGAAAATGGTGGGTTGTTTGGGTGAAACTTAGAAAACATCAATTTTCCTGTTTTTAAACCTTTGCATTGCAATATCTCAGCAACTAAAGGTCGTATCAACAAAGTCCAAATAAGCAAAATATAGAGAATTTTCTCAGCTTTTCAAAAATATTTTTTTCAAAACTGGGCAAACATGTGCACTAATTTAAAAAAATGAAAAACTGCGACTATTTTCAAAAAAGTCACTTAAATATGGCTATAACTTGAAAACGGTGCACTTTATCAAAATTTCAGTAAAGTACTTTTTGATTGCAAATTTGATTTTACATCGAAAAATGAAGTTGAAAAATTTTTACGACCAAAATTTCGATTTTTTGAAAAAATCAGTATTGATTAAAAAATTCATAACTCGGTCAGTGATTTTTTGCACAACCTGGAAATTTCTGAAAAGTTGGCATTTTATGCCTTCTAAAACATATCAAAAAATAAAAAAAATTAAAAATAGTGTTTTTTTGTAAATCAAGTTTTAGTGATAAAAAGTTAAATAAAAAAATCACCAAATTTTTTTTACCGTGTATTATTTTTTTCCAGTGTAGTCCGTATCCATACCTACAACTTTGCCGAAGACACCAAATCGATCAAAAAATTCCTTCAAAAGATACAGATTTTTGAATTTTCATACATCATTTTTGTATGGACAGCTGCCGAATTTGTATGGAAAATTATATGGACAAACTAATGATGCAAAATGGCTTCTTTGGGCATACCGAAGGCACCAAAAAAGTTTCAGTCGGATTAAAAAATACAAAAAAAATCGAATGACCGAAATCCTAGAGAACTGCTCAGTACTTGCTACATTTTTTTTTGTTTGATGAAAAGTATAGCATTTTTATTATTGCGCATTTTGCACTTTACTAGAGTCTTGCGCAATTATTTTCATCACAGTATTTTTTCATCACAGTGATTTTTCTTCACAGTGATGACGAAGATATGCGTTGCTATGGCAGGCTGTTTATGTTATTTATTTATTTTTGGAAGTTCAGAAACTCGTCCAGCCCGAGAAAGTTTTACGGACCGGCTAAGTGATTCAAGAGACGACGGCTTGTTCCGGAATCGTGGTCTCCGGTGGCGGGATGGTTTTGCAGAGGCATCTTGGCTAACGATGGATCTTTGACTTTTTGCTGGACGGATGGTGGACAACCAGCGGGCGTTGCTGGCTACGTTTCGGACAGGCGTCTTCAGTACCCGCTGATCCTCCGCTGCCGAGAGGGGCCCCTTCATGGCGATGAAGGCCAAAAGCCTGAGGGTTATCGTCCTTTACGGTCCTCATATGGGGATGCGACAGACAGCGATGGAGAAAAGCTGCCCGGGATTCACGCTACCCATGCAGATCAATACAAGATGGACGGATCCTCGGAGTTTCACCGATGGAGAGGGCGATACCCTTCGCTACCCTGGAGCTTGTCCGATGTACCAATGCCATTTAGGACATGTAGTCTTTTCTAATATTTTTTTTTGAATATGTTCTTTCCGGCTTCTTTCGTCTACGAAGTATTGGTTTTAGCCAGAATTCTTTTAAATTTATAGCCAATCCATGGTACCTCCACCAGACAGTGTCTGTGGTACTGCTTTTTTTTGTTTGATGCCACTATCCACTGCGACCACGAATTAGATCTATTGCGGACATGCGACTTTATTTATAGAATCCCAAAGGCTTCATCGGTCAGGTGGGGAAATGGGACACGCACACACGCTATTGATGAGCAAGTGTGTCGAGCGATCCACTGCCGTAACTTTGCCGCCGAAGAGGTTTGAATGGTACCGCTTACGGACTTTGCTAACACAGCTCGAGATGGGCAAAAGAATTATGCCCTCGAGCTCTTAAAAAAATTAACCCGTCAAAAAAAAACCTAAAAGTATTCGCTACAAGAATCGAACCAGGATCCTTTAGCAGACCATCTCAAAGACTTAACTGCCTCGGCTACCACAGCTTGATGACTAGATTGAGGTCAAAGTCGATGCATTACACTTGTTTTGTTTTGATGGTGTGATGGAAAATCAGTTTGCCAACTGTGATGAAAATTTTCCCGCAGCACTCTACTGAGGTGCAAAGTGCGCAAAGTTGGCAGTTCTCAGTCCTGCAATGCAGTGTGATGAAAAAATCTAGGCCTAGCACGATTGACTCAAAACTCTAGAAATTGCTGCAAGGCGCAATACATCGACGCCAAACATTCATCTATCTTGAATAATGTGGAACAATTAGCATTTGGAACAAATAAAACCGAATATGTTTTGTATTTTTGATTTTTAAAAAGATTTGTTTGCTTGAAGTGTTATTTACAAATCTAGAAAAACAATGCAAAAGGGCCGTTGTGCACAACCCATGGGGTTGTTAACAAAGAGTGTATCCCATTCATGCCAGATGTACACATCCTCTAGCGTGAGCAGGAACCGCAATGGCCCTTTTGAATTGTTTTGCTAGAAATGTTGCATGCCATTTTATTGTTGGTTCAATAAAAAAAATCTATTATCTATTTCACAAATCTGCACATGATCAAACCGCACTAACTCTCCATACAAAATTTAAAGAAAACCATTCAACCCTGTCTATATAAAAGAAAATACCAAGTGCACGTGTTTCTTGGGACCTTGTAGATAGTGATGCTTGCCCTCGAATTGCACCCAAAGTTAAAGAACGAGGGGATAGTCATCACGAAAAGAAACGTGAGGAAAGTGCTATTTTGCGAGAGTATAGTCATCTCGCGTGTTCATTCGATCATTGGAACAGTTCATCCTATTGAATGGCTTATATGGACAAATGACCGCCACCCAGTCACCGAACCATGGTGGCCCATACGGCAAAGGCACGGTTCAATATGCCGAAGGTCTTGGGTTCGAGTCTCGGTACCGGTACTTTTTTTTGAAAGATGAACTTTTTTTGAAGATGAACCCATGAGTAAAGTACTCTCGGTAGTTTCGGGATTTATCCTCTCAGTCCGCACACAGTACCATTTGACTACCAAATCGTGCTCTTTATCCTCTCGTATGCCGATGTCCAGTTATGGGTGTGGTAATGTCAGAAATTGCAGTTTTTTAAGATAGGGCTGAAAAATTACGCTAGGCGTCATCCATAAAGTATGTCACGCTCTAGGGGGGGAGGGGGATCTGAGAAAGTGTGACATTGCGTGTTATAAGAATAGGGAAAGCGTGACAAAGGGGGGGGGGAGAAGGGGGGGGGGGTAAATTTTGGCTGATTTTAGCGTGACGTACTTTATGCATGAAGCCCTACTTCATTTTTTGTTTTATTTGCGTTTGAGTTGAAATACTTTTTTCAATAATAAGACTAACATGATTTTGACCCTAAACGATAGTAGAAGTTTATGCACCCCATCCTAGTTATATGACATGAACAGAAAATCTTAAAAAATTCCTTTGAAAACATCTAAAAAAAAAAAACGACAGTCAAATTTTAGATAAGATAAAATTTAATGTTTTATATAATAAAAGTTTATGCAACACGTTTGTAAAAGTAGATTTTTTCAGCACGAGTCGTACAATTATCGGATAAATCTCGATTACTTTTTCAAACATGTCCTATGTACATAGAAAACTTTTGATGCATGGTTGTTTTGAAAAAGCAATCTGGAAATACAAAAAGTGCTGGAAAACAATTTTTACAACAAGTTGCTTACATCACTTTTTGCAATCACGATCAAACGCCTTTTGAATGGAATTTTTGCAATCATCCATGTGATAAATATAAAAAAAAAACTTATTGATACTACCCTAGTAACATTTTAAGTTTTAAGCGGCCTTAAATGCCTATTTAGGATTTATGAGGGTTTTGAGAACCATGATAAAACCTGTAAATTTAAAAATGCTAAAAGTTCAACTTTCACAAAAAAAAACTTTTACAAAAAAACATATTTTAAAATAACCTTTCCCGGGATGGACGCACTAATCTTGACAATAAAAAACATAAGTGTTTTTAGAAATCAATTTAAATTGCTTATAAGTGAAATCGTCGTTGTCGTGCTATCTTGTCGCACGTGAATTTTGTGACAAATTGAGTAAAGAACGCCATTTTGTGCAGCTCACAATGCGTCACATTTTGACTTTCACTGTTTCCCAACATTCTATTACAATCCTGAGATATTCAACAAAAACCGTAAGAACTCTGTGCATTGTTGATTCTTTTCATACACGCAGAAAAATCTAGATATTTGAAACAACAGCTCTAGTCGTTAGGTGGAAATAGAAATGCATCATTAGATTTAAAAGAAGATTCTTTCAGGTTAAAACGAAAAATTGCAATAATCACATACTAAATTTAAATTTCAACAAGGCGAAACAATTTTAATATTTTGTAAACATAAACTCGAAACATTGTTTAGCATAAACACATTTTCCTGTTGATTAAAACGAACTTTTTTTTAATGCAAATTCAACAGAGTATTTCTTTTGAATCAACTGAACTTATGTCTTGAAACAAAAATAGATAGAAATTTTCAGTTTGACAGCTGGACTTTGTCTTTCGGAGGCAAACACGTGTTTTTGAACAGCACCAAAACACCACAGGTCACACAGCAGAACTAAGCAGCCGCCAAAATGTGAAGAAGTTTCATACTAGATCAGGTAAAAATCTTGCTTTTTGATCTCAAAGACGTTCGAGTAACGATTTATTTCCTCCTCTTCCCCATAGACCACAACGTTGGCGTCGGAACAAATGCTTAGGTTGCGAGAATTCGGCGGGTTCCCAGCCCGGCGAGTAGTCGTAGTAGGTCGTAATGATTCCCGATAAAATGCAATAAAAAAACTATATTTGTTTCAAAACTATGATCGAATCTTCAATTCATTGCTCCATTGAATTCAATTGAGTATTTATCGAGATGTTTAAAACTCGTCAAATGCTCAATTGAATTCAATCGGGCAATGATATCAATCATTTCCCGAAACAAAAAATAAAACCCGTTTTTAACAACCAAGCTCAACCTTTAAAACAAACCACTTTTTACGGTTAAAGCTAATGAATAATCATTTCAGTGGAACAGATTTCGTTGTTTAATTCTACTGATTATTTTTTTTCTGCGGTCAGCTGTCAAAATCAAGGAGAAAATCGTGAGTTTAAACGATATTTCGTTTGAAGTTACTGAAAAGTACCGTCTTAGTCGGTATTGTTTATCAGTAACTTCAAATGATTATTTTTGGTAAACATAAACGAGTGTATTATTTGACGTCAGAACTAACAAAAAGATTGCTAGTTTTGAACCGATATTTATTTATTGCGCATTTTGCACTTTACTAGAGTCTTGCGCAATTATTTTCATCATAGTATTTTTTCATCACTGTGATGTTTCTTCACAGTGATGACGAAAATACCCGTTGCTATGGCAGGCTGTTTAGGTTTATTTATTTATTTTTGGAAGTTCAGAAACTACTGGATCGTCCAACCCAGAGAAAGTCCGGCCCAGAGAACGGACCGGCTAAGTGATTCAAGGGACGACGGCTTGTTCCGGAATCGTGGTCTCCGGTGTCGGGATGCAGCGGTGTTGTGGAGGCTTGCGATGGATCTTTGACTTTTTGCTGAACGGATGGTAGGTAACCAGCATGCGTTGCTGGCTACGTTGCGGACAGGCGTCTTCAATACTTGTTAGATCGGTAAATAAAATGAAAAAAAGTGATCAGAAATGGTTTTTAGTCGTGTTTTTAACCGTTGTACATAAAAATTTACATGGGGCTTTAGTACTCAATTAATTACTCGATTTTTTGCTTATTCATTGTCAAACATTAAAAAGCGTTTTTCTCGGAACGTCAAAGAGCGACGTGCGACAAGATAATAATTCCGGGTTCTTTTTTTCTGAACACAACCTACAAGTTTGCCGAATACACCAAATCAATCAGAAAATTACCAAGATGAAGATTTTCGAATATTTCTATACCCATTTTGTGTGTCTAGTTCGCCACTTCATTTGGAGAATTGATTTGAAAATGACTTCGTTATTATAACAAACATTTTTAGGTAAAAAAAAATACTTCAGCGATTTCAGTCGCACTCAAAAATTTGATTTGACAATTTTTTTCTATTTGAAAACTTGAAAATTAATCTTTATGCTAAATGAATGACGCAAATGCCGAACCAACAAAATCATTGCCAATTTCACTTCTTCACACGATCCTTCGTTCGCCACATGATGCCTACATTTTTGTGTGTTTTGTATGCATCTTTTTCCCTCCTCCTGACTTGCATCTGCTTTGCATTGCCCTGCACTATACTGGTACCAAACTCGCAGCAAGTTCTTATCAGTAAACAACACGGCGCTCGCATGTGGTGGTGGCAGTCACGATCGTCTCTCTGCATCTGTGTGGCCAACGAAACTGCACAAAAATCAAAACATTCGCTGGTGGCGTGCGTCGGTCGGTCGTTTTGGGTTCGGTTCTCATCATGGCATCATCGCAACACACACTCACACACCGGCAACCACTTGTTGCGCGTGAATCAGTATCATGAATGACTGACACGAATGATGGTAGAATGTAGACAGTGTGTGATAAGGCTGTTGTGTGGGTGACTGTCAACAGGTAACTCACATTAACCTGTGTGTGTGTTTGGTTGCCAGATATTCGAAATTTTGTAGAAAAGTGTACTGCCCTTGTTTTCATAAATGTACCATAATATGTTTGTTTGCCACGTTTGAGTTATTCATCTGAAGTTTCCAATAAACCAAAATTCCAGTTTTTGCTTTTTTGGGTGTTTTTGCAACCGCCTTGAGTCAGGGGCAAAAACTGAAAATTTGGTGTATTGGACCTTCTAAAAAACAAAAAACTCCAGTCATGTAGTTTGGTTTAAAATCGTGTGCTGTTTCAGATAAACCCAAATAAACCAGTTCGTTGTTTTAGAAAGGAGGAAATCCAGAAAACTTAATTAATTCGAACATGGGCTCCAATTGCACAAAAATTGCAAAAACAATTTTTTTTAAATTCTGTGGAATCAATAGATTTAGGACCACGCTAGTAAGGCGTCCAATTTTCCTGGGTTTTGAATTTCACGGGAAAAATATTCTTTTAAATCCCTGAAATTCCCGGGATCCCAGGAAATTTTTAAAACAGTAATTATTTCTTTGTTTTCATTAGATTTGCTTCAAATCATATAATTATCTCAATAGTATTAATTTTTTGATAATTTAGACTTCAATTCAAACAAGGATATTAGGTTTTAGATAGCTAAACATAAATTTAAAAATGTTTTTTGTTGTGGTTTGGATTTTAAATGAGCTACAATTTTCAATCCAATGTGATTCAAATTGAATAAGTTGCTTATTTATTATATAAATAATTTCTTTGAAGATGTCTGAGTTATACCAGTAAATTTAAAATGTTAGATAAGTCTAGAATTTAAATAATAAATATTTTGAAAATTATCTTTAAGTCACTACCGCAGCAAGGTGATTATCGGGACTACAGTTTGATGATGATGATGATACATGTTACATGTCGCGGATAGTGCAATGTGATGTCTAAAGCACTTATTATTTGTATTTTATTTTTTAAATACAAAACAATAATGAACAGAATAGGCCAAAACAACTGGTGATTTCGATTACATTTTTAAATCTCTGTGAAATTAATTTAAATTAGTACAATTTAGTTGAATAAAAGGTCAGAGTAACTTAAAAAAATAATTTATTAGATATCCACATATGTTTAAAATCGATTTTAATCATGTTTATTATCAAAAACAATTTATTAAACAGTTGTAATGTCTTGAAATTATTTTCAGCTACCAAAAGATACAAATCAGTAAAAAAAAACCTTTTGCCGAAGCATATTGTATCCATTTAATTTTATTTATTTTATTCATTCAAACAATTTTCAGAGTGCCGTGATTTTCGGTATATCATGATTTGTTTTGCCGTAGAATATAATTAAATCTTCTTTAGTATTTAAGAGTTATTTTTTGATGTTTCACTTGGTATTTCACAATTTGACGGTTTTTTATTTTGTGTTCCTTGATCTACGTGAAATTTTGTCCATTCATTTCCTATGTTAAAAGAAACATTTTGCATCAACATTTTTTCTCCATACAGGGCTCCATACAATTTTGCAGGATGGTCATGACATGACCAGCATGACGTGACATTTTGCATGAATACAAAATGGAGCAATTCCATGTCAAATAGGGAATCGGTTGTACCCGACCCTCTCCGATTTCAATGAAACTTTGTAGACATGTTATCCTAGGCATACTTACTTGTATATAAGCCATTTTTGTGTATATGGAGCCAGTAACACTCGATAATGACATTTGAGAAGGGCGTACGTGTTTTCAATATTTTTGTATTTCGTAATTTAAATATTGCTGTATCTCGAAGCCGTTGCATCGTATCAAAAAGTGGTCAAAGACAAACTTGTAGGAAATTTGACGGGCTTTTCGAAAAAAATACACTGAAAGAAAAAAACACTCCACTTTTATGAGATTTTTTGATTTTTAAGTTTAAAAGTTAAATTTGAAGGTGAGCCCACGATTTTTTTTCGCTCAATTTTTTTGTGAAAATAGCCTAAGATGTTACAAAAAGACTCACGAAAAATGCAGGATGGAGCAACTCACCTAAAAAAATACAAAAATCATTTACTGAAACTGTCTCTTGAAAAATGCTCTAAACGTCAAAATTTTCAAAAGCCGAATACGGGAATTGATTCTCCAGACAATTTTACATAAAAATTTCCATATTGACGTTTGTCCTAAGTCTAATCCTTGTGAAGTTACAGTGGTTTTAAAAATAAAAATGTTGAAAAAATAGGTTTTTTGATGGTTTTTGGCAATTTCTATATGACGGACTTGATTTTTCAGTTTCGAAAATATTTTTACCGAAAAACTCGTCCAATTTCCCATAAGTTTGTCTCTGACCATATTTCCATTGGATGTATGGGCTTACAGATATAAGCTAATTTATTATCCAGGTTACTTTACTACACTGAAAAAATGTTATGTTTGAATTATGAGCAATGTAATTAGCTTATATCTGTAAGCCCATACATCCAATTGAAATGTGGTCAAAGACAAACTTATGGGAAATTGGACGAGCTTTTCGGTAAAAATATTTTCGAAACTGAAAAATCAAGTCTGTCATATAGAAATTGCCAAAAACCATCAAAAAACCTATTTTTTCAACATTTTTATTTTTAAAACCGCTGTAACTTCACAAGGATTGGACTTAGGACAATGGTCAATATGGAGACTTTTATGTAAAATTGTCTGGAGAATCGATTCCCGTATTCGGCTTTTGAAAATTTTGACGTTTAGAGCACTTTAAAAAAAAAACAGTTTCAGTAAATGATTTTTGTATTTTTTTAGGTGAGTTGCTCCATCCTGCATTTTTCGTGAGTCTTTTTGTAACATCTTAGGCTATTTTCACAAAAAATTTGAGCGAAAAAAAATCGTGGGCTCACCTTCAAATTTAACTTTTAAACTTAAAAATCAAAAAATCTCATAAAAGTGGAGTGTTTTTTTCTTTCAGTGTATTTTTTTCAGAAAGCCCGTCAAATTTCCTACAAGTTTGTCTTTGACCACTTTTTGATACGATGCAACGGCTTCGAGATACAGCAATATTTAAATTACGAAATACAAAAATATTGAAAACACGTACGCCCTTCTCAAATGTCATTATCGAGTGTTACTGGCTCCATATACACAAAAATGGCTTATATATGCCTAGGATAACATGTCTACAAAGTTTCATTGAAATCGGAGAGGGTCGAGAAAAAAGTACCTAAAAAAATCCTGTTTTGGGCTGGAATTGCTCAATGGGCATGTCAAAATTCAAGAATCTAAATCTTGAGAAGGGATATTCTTATCGATTTGGTGTAGGATATTTGACCCTATTTTGGGCCTAGTACCTTTTTTGGGTCTACCAAACTCAATTCAACAATTCAATTAGAAATAAAACAATAAAAATAGCACTCTGCACTTTTTTTCTTGGCAAATCACTAGTTGCCTATTAGTTCGAAAATGTTCACCACTTTTGCTTACCGCTTCCCACTACAGATTGTCAAGTCAAACAGATTGGCCGATCGATTTTGACAGATCCAAACGCGCTGGACACCAAACGCGCTGAGCAACGCGTTATGTTTCTTACGGTGGGAAAAGATGAGAAGTATTGTAATTTCAATATTGTTTTTAATTTTTTTTATTAATCAAATTATAAGTACATACAATTTAACGTTTGAGCACAACACATTTTTAGAAAATTTTCAAATTATTTAAGAGTTATGCATTTTTGGATTACGGGTCGGAAACAGATATGGATTTTTTTTTAACGAATTTTGGACATTTTCAATTGTTTTAATAGAAGAAAAACATCAATCGGCAATAATGAAGTTTTCAATACTTTTTATTGAAAAAAAGAATAACTCAGTTCTCTTTTCAGTTGTAGGTGTAATAATTTAATCGATATTTTTTTTTCTGGTTTGATTCAACACACGTTCACAACATCGCCCGATACGGTCGGACAAAAATTCTCCAGCCAACGGTTCCGTTCAGTTGAAACTGGACGAAATTATTCCGCGGATATATCGAGCATATCCCCCGGCGCGGCAGGGAGGAAAACGACGTGCGGCAAATAGATTAGCTGACGGATCTTGGGTGCCGGAGGACCTCGACAACAGGGGTGACGGAAAAAACGGTTCCTGGTGTGTTCCGGTTGTCTCCCGTGTAGATTAACCTCCTCGGTATTGGCAACAACTGGTAGTAGCGAACGGGTAACTTTCACCTGCTGAGAATGAGATACCGTAATCTGGGGTGAATCGGGACTACAGTCTGAATAGGGACAGCAGTTTTTAGACCACTTAAAGCTTTTAAATTTGGAAATGGATGTACACATTTTGTTGGTCTGAGTCTGTTCTAGCCGAAACCAACCAGAAAAATCACAATATTGTGCTCCAAAATGGTTAAAACTGCTGTCCCAATTCGCCCCATGTGTCCCGATTGACCCCAGTTTACGGTACCGCAAAAGGGTTGCAATTTTCTATGATCGTTCTTGCCGGGTATTTGAGGACACCTCAGTCGGATAGATTCCATCCAACAAAAAATCCAACGGCGAGGTGCAGTCGAAGAGGACGATTCCATGCAGTCACCAGAAGTATTCTGTGAATTGTAAAAACATTATTCGATGCGGCTGGATGGTTGAATTCTAGTAGATGTAAACAACAAATTGATCAACTTACGCTACAAATCCTCTGAGATTTTAACTCCTCTTCTCTGCCATAGACGCACAGTTTCAACCAGTATTCTTGATTTTCCTTCGAAAACCGAAAGAATCCCACCCTCGCAACAACGTTTTGCGAATCTCTGTTGTAAAACTTACTGAAACGGTTATGCCGATTTTTCTCCAAAGGACTTTTTGTTTACTATTTTTTCAATAACGTCAAAGTCACGCAAAATTTGAACATTTTCCAGTGTTGCCAAAAATTAGATATTTTTGGTAAGGCAAGGCATAGGTTGCCAGGCCGATTTAAATTGCATCGGCCAATCTGTTTGACTTGACAATCTGTACTTCCCACTGATAAATGTAACGCCCCAATCTACCTTCGTCAGCCCGATTTTATTCTACCATCAGACTGATCGGATCGTTACATTTCTCAGTGGGTTGTTGACGCTCAGCGTCACGGCTTTCATCGCTCAACACACGAATGAGAGCCGTCCCCCGAATCTCCAACCACCGGCAATATGTTTTTTTGGTGGGTTGCACAATCCCGTTGCAAAAACAATCACTAAACTGCCACCAAACTTCGTCAATTTCGGAGAGAATGGCTCTATATTCAGTCCATTTGACACTTCTACAAATTGTGACAGTGTGTGTGCGCTTTTCACAAGTTACAGTCTTTCTTGCATGTGGCTTGTTGTTTTGTTTCCAAAAAATGTTTAATTATGTTTAAAACTCGTAAAGAATGATATAAATCATGTCCAAGCTAATTATGCACGTAATGCAATCGTTCTAATGTTGATTTGTGGCTTAAACAGAAGGTCGTATGTTAGAAGCAATATCCCCAAAATAGGGACAATAAATGTTTTAGTTTCTTGGGCTTATACAGAAATATAAAGTATTTTCGTAAAAAATGTGATTAAGTAAGAGCATTAGCATTAAAAAACCAACTTATTCATGTAATACATGCAAGGCTGCCTATAGCAGCCTTTGAGAACACATCAAATTAAAAGTGCGCTCGACTTAGTAGGCCCAAAATAGGAACAAATACCGTATTTGGCAAAGTAATAGTTATATAACTATTATATAATGACTTTTCAGAAAAAAATAAAAATAATGAAAATATTTTTTTCTCGATTTTTATTTGGCTTTTAGTTGAAAATGATCGTATAGTGTCATTTAATTTTTGAAATTTGTTGATATTTATTAGGGGACTAAAACAAGCATCTTTTGCGCTTGAGTTTAGGATGGTGCAAAATCTGGCACCGGAGTTAGGCATTTTCGATGTACGAAGATTTTTTTAAACCTAAAATATTGTGAAATAAAATTTCTAGAATCTTATTGGATAAAAAATGTTGAGGCTTGTAGCTTGAAAACGATTAACGAATTTAACAAATGTGACTGATTTGAACGAAAACACTGAGTCTGGCAACTCTTCTCACTCAGTGGCGTATCCGATCATCATTGTCATCACCATCATCACCGCTGACTGTTGGTGAGAGTATTGTACATTCAGCACACACACCATCATTAACCAACATCAGCCCAGAACAGCCAACTCGGAGTTCGCGTTGGTCAGCCGTCGTCAGTCTGGATCGACACTCGGTACGAGGCGAACGCGTTTTCTAGGAAGCAGCAGCCGCAGCAGCCGGAGCCGGAGCAGCAGTTGGATCCCTCTCTCTCCTCCCCCCGGAAGTGTGTGCGTGTGGGTGCGTGTACTGATTTGGTTGGTTGTTCCTTCTTGGTGGATTGTTCATTGTGGGTTGGCGAGGATCTTCTCCGTCTCTCTCTCGCTCCCATACCTTGCCGTGTTAGTGTTCTTTTTGTGGATGTTAGTGGATTTTTTTTGGGATTGGAACAGTGCTCTAAGAGCAAGAGAGTGCGATCAGTCAGTAGTTGGGCAGAGTTAGAGCCAGAAGTTGCCAGAAGAACAACCGTGTAGACAAGAGGATTTTTTTTGGGGAGGACGAAGCCATAGTGAACTTGGCGAAGACGACGACGACAGAGAAGAGAACAACGAGAAGTGTTCGTGAATCAGGAGTTTAAGTTATCAGTAGTGTACATCAGTAGCAGCGCCGTTGCAGCTATCGAAGACAAGGAAGACGACGGTGCAGTAGTCGAAGAAACGAGAGCAGTGAGAGTGTTTGACCAAGTGTGGTGATCGTGGCTGTTAATTTATTGAGCAAACAATATTATGCATTTAAGAGTAATACACGCAAATTAATACTGAAAAACGTGCCAGTTACGAAAGTGTTTGGCGACGTGAAGAACCTGTGCAGCAGCAACAAGTGCAAAACAAGTCAAAAAAATTCTACAGGAAAATTATTAAAAAAAAACAAGTGCGATAATCGACACTGCTGATCAAACAGAATCAAAGTCAAAGTCCGGATCAATGAACCACCTCAAAACGGCCTCAACTTTGCTGGACCCTGAGTCTAATCAACTTTGAGCAGCAGCAGCAGCGACCTAATCAACTTTTGAAGGTTCTACAAATCATCGTCGAGATTCATGCAAAACGGCACCACGAAAATACACAGAGAGCGATATTCCACGCACCACCAGCAGGGTTAGTACTTATTTTGACCAAATCTTCGTCCGAACCCCGTCGTCTGTATTGGTGAGCTAGCCTCAGCAGTCAAAACGTGTCGTTCGCATGTGATCGCCGCCTCTGTATGTGATCGTGATCGACCCCCGCTCCCTCTCTCTCACTCTGGCCACTTGTCAGCAATTTCTCCGATTTGCATGATCGTCAACGCCGAGAGCTTTCGAAATAGGTTGCCCAAAAAGATCCGAGTCAGGTCACATATTCTGACCACCATCGGCCGATCCGCCAAGATTGTGGCAACTCACACTTTGAAGCGAGATCGCGATCGCACCACTACACCCGTGATCTCTTTCCCTCTCAGATTTGGAGGAGAGCGCACCCACAGTGAAGAGAGAATGTGATCGTTGGTCAGAGTTGCCAGCACGCGTGCGGTGGGTGAATGAAATGTTTCTCTTCCTGAATCATTGGACCAGAGGCAGGTTGATTTGGAGGGATCGGACACGATCGTGGTTGTTGATGATCTTCGTGCGTCATCGGAATCGTGCTAATGGGATTGAATTATGGTTTTGGGTTTGGGGTTTGCTGCACAAGACGTTGCCGATCAAAACCAAGATTCCAATAAGTTCTTAGCTCAGTTTTTTGAAGCGAAGTGTCGAAGCGTTTTCCATCCGTGTCTTATCTATAGGCTTAGTGATTTTTCACGCTCAAAAATTGCAAATTTCACGGGGACCTCAATTTCAAAACACCAAATTTCACGCAAATTTCGCGGATCTTGAAAAATATTAAAATAACTCTGAAAATCCAATGTTAAATTCACAGAAACTACTATTTATGCTTCATTATATATTATTCTTCAATAAACTAAAAATAAAATCACTAAATTTGAATGCGACGCAAAAAAAAATCCTCCTGGTTTATGGATGGGCTCTATATATATTTTGAAACAAAATGTAGGGCATGCGTCCGGGTCCGGTGGTTTAGTGGTTAGCGTGATAGCCTCTAAATCCCAGTATGGCCTGGGTTCCATCCAAGACGGACCCAGTGGCATTTTTCGAGACGAGATTTGCCTGATCACGCCTTCTATAGGATGGGGAAGTAAAACGTCGGTCCATTTTCGAGGTTTTGGGTGACTCACCACATATAACCTTCGGACGCCTAGAAATGAGCAGAAACTTGCAACAGAGACCACAAAAGACCCGGGGTCGTTAAAGTGGATTGCTTTGCTTTTTTTGTAGGGCATGCGTATTCTCATTAACTGAACTGCTCTTATAATATTCGACTAATAAAGCTATAATGTTTTCTGTTATATCATTTTTCATTTTATTGAATTTCATATCAAAGCAAGATTTAACAATCTTGTCCAGCCAAAATGAGTAAAATAAATTGAATTTTCTGCGACATTTAGCCCATTAAACATATTTTTAAGGGTTTTAGCTCACTTTTCTAAAACTAAATTTAAAATCAATTTGCAAAAATAATATATTTTTTTACAAAAGAAAACAAAAAAAGTAGCATTTTTTAACTTTCTAGTTAAAATTATATGGGCCCAACAAAAATTATATGTTTTAAAAATGTGATTCCTAAGATAAACAATACTCTTCATTTTATTTTGAATAAAACAAAGCTTAATTCTTTTAATTTCTTTCAAAACTATACCTTTCAAATTAAATAGCAGTGAAATGTTTGATATAGCGATTGAAAATATTACTAAATTTAGTTAGTTTCTAAAAACCTCAAAACTCTGAACATTTCTTCAAATGGTTCATATCAACTTGACATACATATATATTCAAGCTTTTTAATTGAAAACTAATAAAATTTAATTAAATAGTCTTTTTGGATGAAATATTTATTAACTTGTTATGATTTGAGATAATTGATTAATTTCACGAATTTCATGCCGTCCACGAAATCGTCAAAAATCATTAACCCTATATTAGTAATTAAACCAAAGTAGGGTAGAGTAGTCATCAATGAGACACGGGGAACAATGATAAAATGGCTCTCACAAGTCGTAGTTTCAACCAATTAGGCTCATATTTGGGGGAAAGTTGTGTCTACTAGATACACGTCTGCCATAATAGTGGCTTTGGTTAGGGACGCTCCCTTGCAAAGTTATTCATACATGTTTGATTCCGGGGTGTAAAAGTAAATTATGACTAAAAATTACATTTTCGCTCATAGGCTGCCATTAACACAAAAACTAATATTTCTCCAAATTTCTTTCGTCATTTCACTGGGCATGAGTTGGGCTACAATGTCCTTTTGTTAGGTTTGACCAAAATTTAAAATATACCCAGAATCCAGGGCTGTCTCATTGTACCCCACTCTTTTCGGCCCATGGGTAACAATGAGACACTTTCATTTTTCTTCATTAAACTTTTCAAAATCTATGGGAATCTTTTAAAACTTGAATTGGAAGTGATTTTTGGCATATTTATTGAGTTTGAACTTCATTTATCCAAAAATATAAGGTTATTTGGTAAAATATATGGATTTTACAAAATTTAAATACTTTTTAGTATAACTTTTGTTAGTTAAAGTTTCAAGTTGGCAAAATTGCTTTAAAATGTTCAAGGCAAGTCACCTGCAATGGAACAATACAAAAATATGATGTTTTTCTAGAAAAGTATTGATTTTTGTAGAGTGTCTCATTGTTCCCCAGCTGTCTCATTGTTCCTGCCAAGTGCGTCTACAATGAGACAGTTGAATAACTCAGGCTGTAGACGTCAGATCGATCTCATATTTTGGTCAATGTTAGAACACATTAAAAGAAAGAAAATGCAACAAAAAGCTCATTAAAACATGCTGATGAAAAAAATACCAAAATCGTTGAAAGTTAAAAACCAAAAGTGTCTCTTTGATGACTACCCTACCCTATTCACTCGCTTAATTCTACACGAGTTCATAAGATTATTTTTATTCCTTTTTGAGTTTGATAAATTGTTTTGAGAGAATCGTTACATTTTCACACAAACATAAAATTTCACGGGATTTCACGGAAAAATCCAAATTTCGCGGATTTCACGCTGTCCGCGAAATCGTGAAATTTCACTAACCCTACTTATCTAGTTTGCTTCTTTGTGATAGGCTGATACGTCCTTAATTTTTTTTTGAAAACTAATTGCAATTGATTGCAATATATTGCATCTTCCATGCCTTTTGCAATGAAATGTTGGAATTCTGGCATGTTAATTATTTTTTTATATTTTTCTGCCCCTCTTCGCCGAGATAAAGAGTCAAAAACTTTGTGACAGTGATTTCTGTAAAATGGACGAAAAATACCCCTGAAATATAGTTTTAAAACCTTTCTCGTTCCAAAACTGTAAATCCATAAAAACATGTTCATCTCTGATTCTTCGGCCACTAAAAAAATGAGTTTGGCGAATGGTTTTCAAATGATGGAAGCCACAAATTTCAAAAAGTTTAGCAAAATAGCAAAAACTTTAGCAAAATAGCATTGAGAAAAAGAACGCATCAAAACCTACAAAAATGTTATTTTAAGACGATTCCTAACCCGTGCACGTAAAACGTTTTCCAAAAAGCAATTTTAAAAGGTCTTTCTTTTGTAAGAAAGGTTTAACAAAATATTCGATGTGCTTATAAAATTTCCTACAGTTTTTGTTTGGATTTTGAAAATCGGAGCAATACTCTGAGACTTCTAAAAACGGTTAATAAAGTATTTTTGATTTAACCAAACATTTGTTCAAACTTATTTGGCAGCGTTGATAATTTTTTGAAAGAAAGTAAAAATATAAATACAGGAAAATTGTACAAACCTAGGATCTTTCAGCACCCTTTGACAAAGTTATAGGGAATTTACTTTCCTACAAGGATCTTGGGCAAATTTGATGGACCGTTAACCTTAACTGATTTAGTGCAAAATTTTACAAACTATTTTGTATTTTTTTATTTAGCTCAAACTTTGTGGGGGCCTTCCCTATGACTAATGAAGCTATTTTGTGACATACAAGTCATCATACAATTTCGGCTGTTGTCCATACAAAAATGGTACGTAAATATTCAAACAGCTGTTACTTAAAAAAAGTGAGTGAATTTTTTGATCAAGGACTATTGAGAAAAAATAAGTTTACGGAATACTGCCGTTTTTTATTAATTTTTTTTTTTCACAACAACTTTATTTCCCAAAATATGTGTTTTTTGATTTTCGATATTTTTTGATATATTTTAGAGAACAAAAACTCTAAACTTTTGAGCCAGAGAGATGTATGGTCAGAAAATCTGCCGTAGAGTTATATATTTTTTAAAAAATAGTGATTTTTGGAAAAAAAATCGAAATTTAATGCAAAAACACAAAAAAATCATGTAAAATAGAATTTGCAATCTAAAAGTACTTTACAAATTTTCAATGTTAAAACATAAAACATTCGTGAAATTTTCTGATCTTCTCGGAAGCAATTAATTGTTTTTTTTTATCAAGACTAACATTTCAAAAGGGCGTAATATTGAATGTTTGGCCCTTTGAAAATGTTAGTCTTGATTCAAATTCTTTTAAAGTATTGTTTTCGAAAAGATCGAAAAATTTCACGAATGTTTCATATTTAAACATCAAAAATCGGACCATTAGCTGCTGAGATATCGACATTAGAAAATGGTGGGTTGTTTGGGTGAGACTTAGAAAACTTCAATTTTCCTGTTTCTCAACGCCCAGAAGTCTGATCTTAAATGTTTCTTAGACAACTTTATAGCAAATTTTCTGAACTTTAAAAAAATCAGAGGATGTCACTCATGGTCACTCTTTTCAAAAATCGATAAATTGCAAAATTTCGCTGAAATCAAACTTCCAGTGACTATATCTAGAAAGCGCAGCCCATTATCAAAATATCTGTAAAGTACTTACCGCGGTTCTTTTTAAACTTCGGTCTTTTGAAAGAACCGTTTTAAGATGGCATGATTTATGTTATAAATATAATTTATTGAATTTCCAATAAAAATAGTTTATTTTTTTTGAGAATTGAAAATGCAATTTCAATGCTAATAAAAATTTATCTCAAAAGAAAATGATTGTCTTAACAAAATGAAAAAAAAAAAATCAATGTACATCTGATTGTACACTAAAGTATTACCAGAATACGAATTTGACCATTTCAAATTACATAATTTGTAAAATATTACCAAAAATCTACTGAATAGTTTAAAGATTTTTTGAAAAAAAAATGAACCCTTTTGTCCGAGTAAACTTTAGCGTTTATAGAATTTATCGATGAAATCAGAATGTAGAAAAAAGTTCACAGAATTTTTTCTTCAAATAAAATATCAGCATTAGTTCAATTCTTGCAGAAATAAACGCAATTTAAAACAATTTTTCCAGCATCCTAGATTTAAGTTTGGATGCCATTCAATTACTCGAATGTTTAGGTTCGAGTAGAAATCTTTACAAAAAGACCACCAAGACTTATTGTTTCCAAGGGCTTCTTTTCGTTTTCAGTTTCAATTTGTTTTATCAAATAATTTATAAAAGTCCAATGTGACATAACTTATAAAATCACACGATTCTTAAAAAACCCCTGTTATCAAAACTTTGAAAAAGAGCGAAAGAGCCGTTCAAAAGAGCGGTTCTTTTTAATGAGCGAACGGAAATGAGCGGCTCCTAAAAAAGAGCGGTTTTGCCCAACTCTAATTTTACATCAAAAATCGGCATTTTTTCGTGCATCTATTTTTTCTCAATAGTAAGAAAAAATCTGTTTCTATTTTTAGAGGAAAATTGCTCAAAAATTGGAAAAAATATGCGCCTCATTTTAAATATATTCGCACAGGAAGCACACAAAGTGTACAGCTTTATTTGGGTTTTCAGAATTCGATCAAACAAGCAAAACCTGGCTGATGAAACCGGCACCGACTCCAAATCATATCAGGTTGATTCTCTTTTTTCAGCCGGGTAATCTCTTAATTTGTTTTAAAATGCTCAATTGCTCGAAAACGAATTTATCGAATCGCAATTGCGTTAATTTTCAGGGGATTTCTCTTCTCATTGCTATGAATAATGCATTTCCGTTCGATTAAAATCCCGACTTTACGTTGTTAAGTTCAACAGTGGAAACGCATGGTTGCAAAAAATGTTTACCATCGAATGTCCGTCCATAATTTCCTGGAATTCTCCGTTTCAATCACGCTGCTCATTTTTCCAGGAAATTTCGCAGGTAGTTCCTCGGCACTTTCGACGTGCTTCAGCCTAGTTCGTGTAGTTTGCTGTGCGAGATGTTTCTGGGCCCGATGCAGCGCGCTGATAACACCACTTCGGCTTCAGAATACACACCATCTTATCTGGCAACTTCGGGTGTTTGTACGTCGCGGAGTCTTCTCTTGCGCTGACTAAGGTTCCCCCCGCTGAGTTCAGTCTGAGCTGTGGTTGTTGTATTGGTGTTGATGTTTGAAACTATTGTTGATTTGGAATGTTTTTTTTTCTAAATTAGAACAAGAATTATTTTTAGATCAATATTCCACTTGTTTCATAAAACAGTCTAATGTTTCTCATTTTCAACAAATTAAACTGTAATTTTGCCTGATAATGACACCGCGATGATGATCGCCGTCGGTCGTGCAATCATGAGTTTTATCGAGCACATTTACACACACATAAATGCAGTGCAATATGGCACGGAGAGTTTTGTTTGGATTCCCGATTAGCAGGTCTTTTTTTGCTTCTCAATGTTGATTTTATTGTTGTCGTACACATGTGCGGTCGATCTCGCGCTCTCTCTCTCTCTCTCTCGCGCTCTCTCTCTCTCTCTCTCTCTCTCTCTCTCTCTCTCTCTCTCTCTCTCTCTCTCTCTCTCTCTCGCTGTTTTTTTAGCGTGTGGCCATGAATGTCGGGGGTGGTGTGAGTGTATGTGTTTGTTTGTGGTGGCATTTTCGGGCTCAGATTTGGCCGTTTTTCGTCGGTTATTCTTGTTAAATGGATTTAAATTATACGTGGATAATCGTGCTTTGTTTGGTTGAGGTTAAAATTCTGTGGGAATTGAACGGATGTTCTTATTTTGAAACAATTTGAAAATTATTTCATTAGTTCATGCTTTTAAAAGGAAAAATGCTGGATAATGTTCAGTCATTACCAAGCATTAAACGTCTCCATCAGACAGAGTTCAACATAATTCAAATTTGAGCATCAAATTGTGCACCTCAAAATTGAATATTTATAGCATTGCTTATCCATGGATAAAACGATGCAAATGTTTGTGCTTCCCCAACTTTGTAAGGCAAAACTCGTTAAAATATTCTTGCAGAAATTGAACTGGCTCCCGCATCAAAGTTGTCGGAACTCACCAGCTGTTTGTTTGATTTGCAAACTTGCCGTCGGGAAATAATAGCCAGAAAATGAAAAAGCTGTGTAACCTCAATACCAAGCTCAGTTGTTTTTGCATCGAGAAAAGCGATCAATAAATACAATGGTTTGGTTAGAATACAAAAGACATTTTTTATGCGCTGGATTAAAAAAAAATACAAAGAAATAATTAAAAGTGTTGTTGTTAACTAGTTTGATGAATATTATATTTTTTTAACCTTACTTAAAATATGAAAAAAAAAAATCAAATCAAATTATTCGCTATACAGCATTGCCTTGGCGTTCTCGATTAGAGCAATTCTCTGAAATTTCGGTCATTTTTTTTGTTGTAGTTTTCAATCCGGCTGAAACTTTTTTGGAGCCTTCGGTATGCCCAAAGAAGCCATTTTGCATCAATAGGTCGTTCATATAATTTTCCATACAAATTTGGCAGCTGTGCATACAAAAATGGTGTATGAAAATTCTGTATGTTTTGAAAGAATTTTTTGATCGATTTGGTGTTTTCGGCAAATTTGTAGGTATGGATATGGACTACAATGAAAAAAATTATACACGGAAAAAAATTTGTGATTTTTAATTTCACTTTTTGTCATTTAAACTTGATTTGCAAAAAAACACAATCTTATTTTTTTATTTTATTTTTTACATGTTTTAGAGGACATCAAATGCCAACTTTTCAGAAATTTACAGGTTGTGCAAAAAATCTTTTTTTTATTTTTTCAAAAAATCGAAATATTTGTCCAAAAATTTTTCAACTTCATTTTTCGATGTAAAATTGAATTTGCAATGCCATGCAAAAATCCACTACAGTATTTTTTATTGCAAATTCAATTTTACATCGAAAACTGGAGTTGAAAAATTTTCGCGACCAATATTTTGATTTTTTGAAAAATAAATCTGAATTGATTCACCAAATCATAACTCGGTCAAAGATTTTATGCCCATTCTGGAAATTTCTGAAAAGTTGGCATTTGATGTCCTCTAAAACGTATCAAAAAATAAAAAAAATTAAAATAGTGTTTTTTTTTTGCAAATCAAGTTTTAGTGACAAAAAGTGAAATTGAAATTCACCCATTTTTTACCGTGTATCATTTTTTTCAGTGGCAAAATTTGAAAAAGTGAAATTCAATAAAAACTGATGAAAATTTCACCAGATCCTGATGTAAAATTACTTTTTTTAAACGCATGATCCACTCCCATTTTTTTCCGTGCAAACAAAAAAAAAAATTGCTTATCAATTTACTTTACTGCAAAAACTATTTCTTTTTCTACTTTTATTTTTTTTTCGTTGACAAGTTCATGCCTGTTATATTCCGTTTAAGGACGGAATTTTATTTCAATCATCATCATGCTCTGCATTTCATTGAGTAATAATTGTCAAAAGCTATTTAAGGAGTCATCTATAAACTATGCTACTATTTTTGAAATCATTTTTAATTTTAAATGAAACAATACTTCAATTATGAAATAATTTAATTGAATTGTTAACTGTTAATGCTATACAGATATCTCATGATTTTAGAACAGTGACGGATCCGATTAAACATCTTGGAAAACGGAAAATTTGAACAAAATGATTCACTTTAACTAGGGCGTCCAAATTTCCCGAGTTTTGAATTTCCCGGGAAACGGGAAAAATATTTTTGAAATCCCGGGAATTCCCGGAATCCCGGGAAATTTTTGAAGCAGTCATAAAATCTATGTTTTCATAATATTTGATACGTCTATTGGCGACAGTCTAAACTCCAATCTAAACAAGGACGACAGTTTTTAAATAACTCAAATTAAAAATTGTTTTTTTTTGTGCTGTGCTTTGGATTTAAAAACAAAACTACAAATTTCAATTTTAATGTGATTCAAATTAAATAACTGTTTTATAAATATATTTCATTTAGTTATTTTTTATATGCCATTACTAGAAAAGCTTGAATTTTTTTTAAACGTAAAAAACGAGAAGCGACAACAAAACCAGAGTTTTTTTTTTTAAAAAAGGTCCTATAAGTTTTTTTATATGTATATACTGCTCCTGATCGCATAAATGTCCCATATGCATTTTCATCGTTTTTGAGTTATTGATGCAGTTTTGTTCAGAATCACGAGATCTTTCCGAAAAACCTATCCAGTACTTTGTTCTAGAAATCAGGAGGAAATCCAGTTTTTTAGTGAAAACTTAACACGTTACCCTATGTGTGGGACTAACTTTTAATGCGTTTTTCTCTGCTTGCTTTTTTTGCATATGGGACATTTATGCGAACATGGGCAGTATAGGACCTTTTAAAACAAAAACTCTAGAAATAAAATGATACCAGTCAATGTAAAATTTCAGATATGTTTGATTGTCTTATTTTACATAAAACATCTTTAAGTTACTACCGCCAACCTGGAAAAATCAGGACTACAGGCTGAAAAGGTACAAGTGATTCCAAAGCAATAAATTTGGAAATCGGACTTAAATAGCTGTCTTAATTCGTTAAATTTTTCGTGATTTGCCTCAGATTCCGGTGTTTGATGAAGAATTATTTAAGATGATATTTTTTTCAAATTTAAAATCCTAAATAAAAATATTATACCCAGTCTTAAAAAAAAACATAAAATTAAATAGAAAATTTTAAAAGCGCCAGGCATTTTGGGGAACTGTGAAATAAAAGGGTAATTCTCCGCCAACTCACACAGCAGTTGTCCCGACCCCTCTTCGATTTGCGTGAAACTTTGTCCTAAGGGGTAACTTTTGTCCCTGATCACGAATCCGAGGTCCGTTTTTTGATATCTCGTGACGGAGGGGCGGTACGACCCCTTCCATTTTTGAACATGCGAAAAAAGAGGTGTTTTTCAATAATTTGCAGCCTGAAACGGTGATGAGATAGAAATTTGGTGTCAAAGGGACTTTTATGTAAAATTAGACGCCCGATTTGATGGCGTACTCAGAATTCCGAAAAAACGTATTTTTCATCGAAAAAAACACTAAAAAAGTTTTAAAAATTCTCCCATTTTCCGTTACTCGACTGTAAAAAATTTTGGAACATGTCATTTTATGGGAAATTTAATGTACTTTTCGAATCTACATTGTCCCAGAAGGGTCATTTTTTCATTTAGAACAAAATTTTTCATTTTAAAATTTCGTGTTTTTTCTAACTTTGCAGGGTTATTTTTTAGAGTGTAACAATGTTCTACAAAGTTGTAGAGCAGACAATTACAAAATTTTTGATATATATACATAAGGGGTTTGCTTATAAACATCACAAGTTATCACGATTTTACGAAAAAAAGTTTTAAAAAAGTTGGTCGTCATCGATCATGGCCGTTCATGGTCACCCGCGACAGACACGGACGACGAAACAAAGAGAAACGCAAAAAGTAACTTTTTCAAAACTTTTTTTCGTAAAATCGCGATAACTTGTGATGTTTATAAGCAAACCCCTTATGTCTATATATCAAAATTTTTGTAATTGTCTGCTCTACAACTTTGTACAACATTGTTACACTCTAAAAAACAACCCTGCAAAGTTAGAAAAAACACGAAATTTTAAAATGAAAATTTTTGTTCTAAATGAAAAAATGACCCTTCTGGGACAATGTAGATTCGAAAAGTACATTAAATTTCCCATAAAATGACATGTTCCAAAATTTTTTACAGTCGAGTAACGGAAAATGGGAGAATTTTTAAAACTTTTTTAGTGTTTTTTTCGATGAAAAATACGTTTTTTCGGAATTCTGAGTACGCCATCAAATCGGGCGTCTAATTTTACATAAAAGTCCCTTTGACACCAAATTTCTATCTCATCACCGTTTCAGGCTGCAAATTATTGAAAAACACCTCTTTTTTCGCATGTTCAAAAATGGAAGGGGTCGTACCGCCCCTCCGTCACGAGATATCAAAAAACGGACCTCGAATTCGTGATCAGGGACAAAAGTTACCCCTTAGGACAAAGTTTCACGCAAATCGAAGAGGGGTCGGGGCAACTTTTCCCGATTTCGTGTGAGTTGGTAGAGAATTACCCAAAAATAATGCAATTTTCCCTAATAAGCCAAATCAAAGCTGATATATGCCAAAAACGAATTTGAAAGCTTTAAAATTCGTATCGATTACTATGTATTCAACTGTTCATCTATTTCTACAACCTAATCTGAATTTCCAGACAGATAATTAGATTTTTTTCAATTTCGGGAATTCCCGTGACAAATTATGAAAATTCCCGGGATTCGGGAATTCACCTTTTTGGAAAAATCCCGGGATTTTTGACCCGGGAATTCCCGGGATGGACGCACTAACTATAGCCTTCTTTTAGGATCTTTTCTGGCATGGTTGAAAATAAATCTGTTCCAGCGAATAAAGGCCCTCCTCTCCGTTGTTCCAAATTTTATGAGATGATTGTAATCTTGATAAGTCTTGCGTTACCTGAATACTGACAGTGGAACTTTTTTTGCACTGTTAAAATAATTAAATGTGTAGCATTTTATAAAGATGCTTAAAAAAACAAGCTTTAAATTATATTAGTTTCAAATTGAAAAGCGTAGAATAAACTATTCGAAAAATATACATTAAAATCAAAAATGTTACACCATTTACTGAGCAATGATTGCTTTGAATACTTAAATGTCGTAAATAAGAACCAGGCAAACAAAAGCAAATTGGAATCATCAATTTATCTCAAAATGCTAAGGCCAGGTAGGATTGCAGAAGTTTTTCTTTAACTAACATAAGTCAAATTTTATGTATTTTTGGCTTTACATTTGTTGAATTTTATGCATATTTTTTATCTCAATGTTCTTTTTATGATTTTAAAGTTTTTCAATCAAACCTGGGTAATTCTCCGCCAACTCACACAGCAGTTGCCCCGACCCCTCTTCGATTTGCGTGAAACTTTGTCGTAAGGGGTAACTTTTGTCCCTGATCACGAATCCGAGGTCCGTTTATTGATATCTCGAGACGGAGGGGTGGTACGACCCCTTCCATTTTTGAACATGCGAAAAAAGAGGTGTTTTTCAATAATTTGCAGCCTGAAACGGCGATGAGATAGAAATTTGGTGTCAAAGGGACTTTTATATAAAATTAGACGCCCGATTTTATGGCGTACTCAGAATTCCGAAAAACGTATTTTTCATCGAAAAAACACTAAAAAAGTTTTAAAAATTCTCCCATTTTCCGTTACTCGACTTAAAATATTTTGGAACTTGTCATTTTATAGGAAATTTAATGTACTTTTCAAATCTACATTGATCCAGAAGGGTCATTTTTTCATTTAGAACAAAATTTTTCATTTTAAAATTTCGTGTTTTTTTCTAACTTTGCAGGGTTATTTTTAAAAGTGTAACAATGTTCTACAAAGTTGTAGAGCAGACAATTACAATTAATATATAGACATAAGGGGTTTGCTTATAAACATCACGAGTTATCGCGATTTTACGGAAAAAAGTTCTGAAAAAGTTGGTCGTCATCGATACGGACGACGAAACAAAAAGAAACGCAAAAAGTAACTTTTTCAAAACTTTTTTTTTTCGTAAAATCGCGATAACTCGTGATGTTTATAAGCAAACCCCTTATGTCTATATCGAGGTTTTTAAGCGAAGATGGTGTTCGAATGGTGAACGCCCGAAATGTCAAAATCACGCAGTGGTACCAACATTACGGAACAAGTGTGCCATGGCATGACAGCCACTTTTTTTTTCTAATGTTGGTGCTACTGGCGATTTTGACATTTCGGGCGTTCACCATTCAAACGCCATCTTCGCTTAAAAACCTGGATATCAAAATTTTTGATATTGTCTGTTCTACAACTTTGTAGAACATTGTTGCACTCTAAAAAATAACCCTGCAATGTTAGAAAAAACACGAAATTTTAATATGAAAAATTTTGTTGTAAATGAAAAAATGACTCTTCTGGGTCAATGTAGATTCGAAATGTACATTAAATTTCCCATTAAATGACATGTTCCAAAAATTTTTACAGACGAGTAACGGAAAATGGGAGAATTTTTAAAACTTTTTTAGTGTTTTTTTCGATGAAAAATACGTTTTTTTCGGAATTCTGAGTACGCCATCAAATCGGGCGTCTAATTTTACATAAAAGTCCCTTTGACACCAAATTTCTATCTCATCACCGTTTCAGGCTGCAAATTATTGAAAAACACCTCTTTTTTCGCATGTTCAAAAATGGAAGGGGCCGTGTCGCCCCTCCGTCACGAGATATTAAAAAACGGACCTCGGATTCATGATCAGAGACAAAAGTTACCCCATAGGACAAAGTTTCACGCAAATCGAAGAGGGGTCGGGGCAACTGCTGTGTGAGTTGGCGGAGAATTACCCATAAATATTTTTTCAAAGGTAGCAAACATGGGCACTATTTTTAAAATACATAAAAATGGCTATAACTTGATAACGGTTCACTATATCAAAATTTCATTGAACTTCTTTTTGATTGCAAATTCAATTTTACATCGAAAAATGAAATTGAAAAAAAAATGCGACCAATTTCGATTTTTCGAAAAAAATTGTATTGATTCAAAAAATCATAACTCGGTCAAAGATTTTTTGCTCATTCTGGAAATTTCTGAAAAGTTGGCATGTTTTGGTCAATGATAGAACACGTTAAAAGAAAGTAAATGCAACAAAAAGCTCATTAAAACATGCTTATTGGAAATATACAAAAATAGTTGAATGTTAAAAACCAAAAGTGTCTCATTGATGACTACTCTACCCTATCTCAGGATTGAAATCGATTTTTTTGGGATCTGTGAAGGTCAAAAGGTGAGGCATTGTGAATTGCACAAAATGGCGTTCTTAACTCAATTTGGAAAAAAGTGCACGTACGACAAGTTAGCGTGACGGCGACGATTTGCAAACGCATGGTACGTTCATGTGTTCAAGTGTTCAAGTGTTAGGTAGCAAACAACGAATGCAAAACAGAGAAAGAAAGAGAAGAAGCAAAAAAAAAAACTGCTTAAACTGTAAAATCGCTGTGAAATAACGTCCGCGTGAACGTAACTCTGGTTTTTCCATCGAGCAGCGCGCTTCCATTTGAACTTGTTGTTTTTCTCGAAAGAGGCTAAATGTGGCCAAAAGCTGCTCGAATGTGTAAACAACAATAATAAAGTGTACGAAAAACGTGCTCGAAAAATGTTCCCATCGCCGTCGGGGTTTGTCCTTCTTGTGTTGGGTTTTTGCCAAAAATAAAACTTTCACTCAAAATTTGGCGGAAACTACTGCTACAGAGTCATGAAAACAATAAACGAGAGAGAAAGGGAGAAAACTTGCACAGAATCACATTCGAAATGCATACAAAGTGCACACATGAGTGTTTTAAAAACGCCCACGCACACGCTCGAATCTAAAAGTGTGTGTGTCTTCTTGAGAGTGAATTTTTGCGAGACGAAGATGATTAGCGCCGGCGGCCACCGCCAAAACCGGATGCGTGCCTGCCCGACGACGACGACGCCAACGAATGACGAATGACGAACGATGTCAAATATTTTGGCACTTGCACGAAGGTTGACGATCATTTAGTGGCGATTCGATTTGTTTGTTTGGTTTCAGTTTGCTCACGTTCGGTATTTGACTACATGGTGTAGGATTTGTTTTTTTTTAGTTTTAATTTTGTTTGTTCGGGCAATAGGGTCCCAAATCCCAATGTTTATATTTATTCACTTTTTTTTCTTCATTTTAATGCAAAATTGACAAAACGCTATTAAATGTTAAATTATTTTCGCTGTAAATTAAGAAACTTTTTGTCAAGAAGCTATCACCAACTCACACAGCAGTTGTCCCGACCCCTCTTCGACGGCGTCAAACTTTGTTCTAAGGGGTAACTTTTGTTCATGATCACGAATCCGGGGTCCGTTTTGTGAAATCTCGTGACGGAGGGGCGGTACGACCCCTTCCATTTTTGAACATGCGAAAAAAGGGGTGTTTTTCAATAATTTGCAGCCTGAAACGGTGATGAGATAGAAATTTGGTGTCAAAGGGACTTTTATGTAAAATTAGACGCCCGATTCGATGGCTTACTCAGAATTAAAAAAACGTATTTTTAATCGAAAAAAAGTTTTTTTTTGGAACATGTTATTTTAAGGGAAATTTAATGTTCCTTCATTTAGAACAAAAAATTTCATTTTGAAATTTCGTATTATTCTTACTTTGCAGGGTTATTTTTTTAGAGTGTAACAATGTTCTACAAAGTTGTACAGCAGACAATAACAAAAAAATGATATCGAAACATAAGGGGTTTGCTCGTAACCATCACGAGTTATCGCGATTTTACGAAACAAAGTTTTGAAAAAGTTATTTTTTGCTTATAAAATCACGACAACTAGTTAACACATAATTTTATTTGTTATTGTCTGTCCTACAACATTGCAGAACATTATTACACTCTTAAAAATAACCCTGCAAAGTTAGGAAAAAAAGGAAATTTTTAAATGATAAAATTTGTTTTAAATGAAAAAAATTAAAAAAAAAAAACATTTAATTTGGCTTTCAAAAATGTATATTTTTAGACAGAATTTTCAATATTTTGGAAAAAATATACCTCTTAAAATTAATTTTTACGTACTTTTTACCTTCCTCACTGAGGAAAGGCTATAAAATTACTCGGTTAATGAACTTTTTAATTTGACCTCCTAGACCCACCATCATTTATACTTATCGACTCAGAATCAAATTTTGAAACATGGCTGTGCGTGTGCGAGGATGTTGATCAAAAATATGCACTTGATTTTCTCGGCTTGGGCTGAATAAATTGTGTACGGATGTGGTCCATTCGGTTCACTGAAAATTGTACAGTTTCATTTAGTCGTTTAAAAGTTATGATAAAAAGCTATTTAGACGACTATAATCAACAAGACAAATTTTTATCACTCTCAAAAAAAAAAAAATAAAAAAAAATCTTTAGTAAGCATTTTACCTACTCAAATTGTATCATTCTGAAATTGATTCTCAACTCAACTCAAATACGACAACGATTAGCTCTTCATGACAAATTCACCGATCATCATAGTCATCAACACACATCCAAAGTGGCGCCACCAACCACAGAAATAGTGTTTGTGCGAGCTCCGATTTGGCATGCAAAAACAAAAATCACATAAAAGTTGTTGGGAAATTGGCAGTGAAACCAATTTCAACCGTGCTTCACACAAACAGACGCACACCACTTCAATTAGAATTAATTTGCACCTCTCCGGCGAATCAAAACAAACTGTGGGAGGGAGGGGATGAAAATAATAAAATAAGTTAAATTTCCACAGCAAAAGAAACAGTGTGTCAAGCAACAATCAATCCGCGGCACGGTTTTACGACTTGCTACCAAATCGGTTGACCCTCAAATGGAGAGGACATTTTTTAATATCGTTGGTGTTGTACGAATTTGGCACAATTTGTTCATATTTTTAATTGCTTATTTTTTTCCAAAGAAACGCAAAGGCGTACGATCACGACGAACAGATAATTAAAACTATTTTAAATACGAAGAGACGAGTTGTTCCTTTTAATTCCACTTTATATGTTGATATCTTGACTCTACTACTTCGACGCCGTCGTGCTATCATGTTGTACGTCGCTTTTAAAAGTTCCAGGAAAAACGCGTTTTAATGCTTGATGTTGAATAGACAAAAACGAGAGCACACAATATAAACAATAACAAACACGTTTTGTTTGGTTGGCCATTCTGTGCATTGCCCCGAAGTTTGGCTGAATTTGGTTGGTGGAGTCCCGAGTTATAATTGAAAATGTTTACGGTAGTCGAGCTCGTACTTGTGTCAAACGCGTTCTGACCTGAAATCCCTTTGGCCAATTGTCGCACTAACTTCAATTTTCAGGCATAGATTGCAAGATAGCACGATAAGATTGAAACATCTTTCATATGAAAAGTGACAAAAATGCTCGGATTTTTTTTCGGTTTTTATGGAATATCTCAGGATGGAACTCGAATTTGGGGATCTGTGAAGGTCAAACTCTTAACTCAATTTTTTTTTTTAATTCCGAATTTCTCACTCCACAGCAAAGCTGGGAACATTCACCTACCTCTATGTTTATTTTGAGGTGAGGCTCGGACGGCTTGCACAATCCAGTGAGATTAATTTGGCTCAAAATGCACGTACGACGAGTTAGCACGACGGCGACGACTTGCAGACTTAATCAGTGTTCTGTTCTCGACTATTTGTCAAGATATTAATATATATAGCGGAATTAAAATGAACAACTCGTCTCTTCGTATTCATAGTAATGCATTCTGCTAAAACGCTCAACCAAACCACAATAAAAAGTACATATGTTCACAATAGTTGTCTACTGGAACATTTACTGGATAAGATATCCATATTTTCGCTGGAAATGGATGAAACTTTTGTCGTTTGCATATTTTAAGAGAAGGTTAGAAGTAAATTCTTTAGAATTTCAAAGCCGCACCCTTTGCAGATTCATGGAAACCTTCAAACAGTTGCATCGTAGAATTTCGAGAATGAACTTCACCTTAATTTTATGTTGAACACATCCGAGCGTATGATGAACTGTCACACGTATGGCACTTTTTCACTTGAGCTAAACAAAACGTGAACAATACAGACATGCTTGCCCCAACGAAAGTCGATGAAACTTGCTCCGTATACCGCAAGAAAAGCCCTTAAGCTATCCGGATTTTTTTGTTCCTTAACTTTTCTAAGTAAAATGGCAAACATAATTCTCTCGTAGGCAACATTCTTCAACTTTACACTTTATTACAACCTCAGATCTTAGCCTTTTGTTCGGAAGGTCGTTGGGTTGTCCAAAGGACGCTGTCACTGTTTCTTGTAAGTCAGTTTTGGATGGCACGTGGGTTTACTGGTAGTATAAAGCTCGTGTGGCCACCGGTGCTTCCACGAAGGCGATGGGAAACTATTTCAATATTGCTGCTGGCTTGCCCACAGTTATGGCTGAGGATTATTATCACTTCACCTCGATTTGAGCCTGCGTACAAATTTTGTTTTCAGACTATTTACAAAACCAAAATTTTACCTTGGATTTTGTTTATTTTAGTGCTTGTAGTCATTTTGCTGAAAATATGCACTTCTGGAGATAACCAAAGTTTGTTTACATCTGTAAAAAAATAGAATTTGTTGATTTCATGGTTCACGGTTTTTGAAAAAGATTTCTTAATTAAACATTTACTAATTTTTTTTTCAAGGTATCCCTGAGAAAATATGGTGCTATTTGCACCTGTCAAAAGATACAGCGTGAACAATACTGTACACCATTTTTTGAATTCTCATCAAGCCATAAATTAAAATATCTTTGAACATTTCGAAAATATTTTTGATTTTTTCACTAGGCAGTTAGAATAACGAATATTCGGAAGCTGATGTTAAAATCAACGCAAAAATCGCAATTTTTTATCTGAGCAATTCTCTGCCAAAACCGGAAATCGACTTTATTTGTATTTTTTTATTTGGCTCAAACTTTCTGGGGGCCTTCCCTATGACCAAATAAGCTATTTTGTGTCATTGGTTCACCCATACCGGTCTCCATACAATTTTGGCTGCTGTCCATACAAAAATGGTACGTAAATATTCAAACAGCTGTAGCTTTTGACTGAATTTTCTGATCAATTTGGTGTCTTCCGCAAAGTTGTAGGTATTGTTGAGGACCATTGAGAAAAAAATGGTACGCGGAAAAAAATGGTTTTTAATCAACCTTTTTTTCACAAAAACTCAATTTCCCAAAATATGTATTTTTTGATTTTCGATATTTTTTGATATGTTTTAAGGAACAAAAACTCGCAGCTTTTGAGATAAAGAGAAGTATGGTCAAAAAATCTGCCGCTGAGTTATCATTTTTTGAACAAATAGTGATTTTTGGAAAAAATCGAAATTTAATGCAAAAACAAACTTGGCTTATTTTTTTATTTAAAATTGCATTTGCAATCGAAAAATTCTTTAGAAATTTTTTGATAAAGGGTTCCATTTTAAAGTTATAACCACCGAAAGTTTGATTTTAGCGAAATATTTACAGTTTTTCGATTTTTTGAAAATAGTGACAATGAGTGAACATTTCCAAAAATATATTTTTTGAAAAGTTCAGAAAATTTGCTATAAAATTGTCTAAGAGACATTGAAGATTGGACCTCTGGTTGCTAAGATACAGCCGCTTTGAAAAAAAGAAACACGAAAATTGAAGTTTTCTAAGTCTTACCAAAACAACTGTAACAAGGCAAGAACGGCGGCCTAGCTCAGTATAAGCAAACTAGAATCTAATCAAAGGGTCGGCATTCGCAATGTCAGTCACAGATCAGTGAGGAAAGTAAACACAATTTAATCATTATCGACACAGGTTTATTTGACCCATAACTACTTAAAAATCAACTTTGGGGAATCAGAACTTACTCGTCTTCACAACTGTCTTACCCGGTAAACACCGACTCGAGATCTCGATTCTCGTGCACGTGCAGCTTGACGACACGTGGCACAGGAACACCGCGTCCGCGCGGTTGATGAAAGATTGTGGTGGCTGGTCCATGCAGGACACGAGGAGTATCCACGTGGGGTTCTTCACCGTCTTGTGAAGCTGGAGAACACACGACCGCGACGCCGCGCGGCCGAGTGGGTTGCAGGGTGGTAATCTAACTTGTACAGGAACGCGCGCCGCTGTCCAGCAGCGTTGGCTGAGCCGTCCAGGCCGGGATGCCCCTATATAGGTACTCAAGATGGCGGCTTTCAGCAAGCGGTTCGGATGTGGCAAACACACCCTGGGCGTCTTCTTCTGATTGTCGAACCGGCCGTACCCAAGGTACTTCCGGCAGAAGGGAACACTCCTTGGCGAGTTAGGATACAACGATCCGAGTGTAGCTTCCTTAGCGTTGATCACCGCGCACGGTGAGAAGCTTGGGCCCTCGATTAGCTAGGAACCCGGAAGTGTGACCTCGTGACACCGCGATGCCACGGAATCGGCGCTTGCGGGAAACTCCGGCTATCGGTCCGAAATTCCACCTATTCGACACTTAAAGGTCCTAGAATTGATCGTGTAGAGAAAGACTAGTAAGTGAAAGCACACTAAGCTTCAGGTGACCACAACCCACGTGGAACGACTTCCACGGGTAGTCATTTCCACTAATTACGCATCCGACCATTACAATTCTTGGCGTACCCCACTTTACCTGAAGCGTACGATTCGTTCAAACTCGATTTAGAATCGTTTCACAAGTCTACACTGTAGTTTTCGAACACTTGTAATATCTACAAACTGATCGTCCTATAGGATCGATCTTCGCACTTCAACGCCCAAAATGGAAAGAGACCGAGTTGGGGAGATCGTTATCCACGAAACCTGTCTCTCTTGGGAAGTCATCCTCTCTCGATATCCAGCCTCGGTTATCAGTGGTGGTTGTATTGGTTTAATTATCGCGACCTTATCGTCCGTCTGCATTCTCTTTAAGCTGGATGGGATGTGATGTTCGTTGGGGTTTAGCGTACACCCAAAAGTGGTGGCGTTATACCAGTTCAACAAATTGATCAAATTTATAAGCCATCATCCTTCGAGTTGACTACTTTGTTTTTGAATTAAGGTATTACTGCCCATAATTGAAAATTCGGCTATTATGCCAAATCAAGTATTCCGAGAAAAACGCGTTTTAGTGTTTGACGCAAAATCTCCGTCAAGGTAATTTCCCATAAGAGTGGCATATTAGCCGTTTGGTTTTTCGCATCGGCAGCCAAGTCTAGACACTATTTCAGTAAAATTCAAGTTCCAAGAGATGCGTTGGAACGTCCTCTACCACCTGGTGCTAATATCTCGTTTTTGCCAAAAGTGGATATTAGCCGTTTTTTCAATGGTGGGCAGATTATTACATAATGATAATTAATATAAATAAACCATGCGAAGATAAGATAATAAATAACAGATATTAAACATTAATGCAAAAACACTTTAAAAACTAACATGCACAAAAAAAACAACATTTAATTTAGTAACCTAAAAGGTTACAAAACCCACCATTTTCTAATGTCGATATCTCAGCAACTTATGATCCGATTTTCAATGTTAAAACATAAAAATTAAATCAAGACTACCATTTTAAATGGGCGTAGTGTTCAATGTTTTCTTATGTTATTTTTGAAATTTGTTGAATTTACCTTTTTTTATATCAATAAAAAATGAATATGAAATTTTATAATACATATAATAATACAAACAAAAATATTGCCAAACAATATTAAAACCAAGTTTATTTGCAGAATCAAATTTTGAGTCGAAAATAACCTTAATTTGCTTTTAAATTTTAATTTATTAAAAGTTTGTTTTGATCAACATCAGAATTCATTATTTTTAATCTTCTGAAATTCAATGGAATCTGATTTGCAATAACCTGAAAACTATGTAAAATTTATTTTACCGCGTTGTCATTTACTTTGAACATTGAATCAGTTAAAAATATTTTGATTTTTTGGGAAAGTTCGTTTTATAGTACTGTAAAAAAATCACTTTGCAAAACTAATGACTTCAAATCAACTGTTCTGCTATATAATGCATTAAACAACACTTTTTCCATTGAAATGTTAAAACCATGAAAAGTAATTCAATGTTATCTTTGTTTCCCCCTTGACGTTTATGTTTTGAGAAATATTTAAATTTGTTGGCAATTTTCAAATCTAGGAAACTATTGGTTGAATTTTCAAAATATAGACATGCATTTTTTGTAAAATTTTGTGCTCTTTTGAATAGAAAATCAAACTAACTCAATTTAAATATTTGCCCAATAATAATTACTGTCAGCCCGTCTTTAGATTTCTTGTGATTTTTTATTATTTCATTCCCAAATGAGATATCAGGTGAGCAATTTTAAAATAATTTCAGTGTTTTATTTCGTATAGTGCCATTAAAACAAATATGCAGTTTATTTACTATATTTTTTTTTACTGAAGTGAAAAGAAATTAAATCTTTTTGACCCAGTAATTTAAGTAATTAATTGGCAGATTGGCAAGTGATAAATGCTTCTAGAAACCCTTGGCTATTGTATTGATTGAAATACTAAGTTTAAAATAAAAAAAACTACAAAAATAAAAATACAGAAAAGTAGATTTTCTCATAATATTGCATAACATATCATATCTACAGAGTTGCCAGGTCTCCAAACTTTTAGGCTCGTTGGAAAGCCTTTTAATAACCTACCAGAAAAAAATCCGGATGATGGATCCGGACATAGTTTTTACATAGATAAGTGAGATCTGGCTTCAAAAAATGTACATAAATATCACTTAAGTGTTCATAACTTGAGACAGGGTTGCCAGATCTTCAAAATTTTGATAAACTAATTCAAGAAGAGTCGAATAGTGGATTTGGATCTTATTTTCATTGTATTATCTGAGATTCATTGCATTATCGTGCTTTTTGGGCTGAATTGAGTTAAGCCAATTTGTGCAGACCTCAATGCCTCACTTTCTTGAGATAGTCAATATAACAACAAAAAAGCTCTGTGCATTTATGCCACTCTTCATATGAAAGAAGTTTCAATCATGTCGTGCTATCTTGACCCAGAAAATTAATGTACGGCGACAACTAGTCAAAGGGATTTCCGGTTAGAACGCGTTTGACACACATACATGCCCGAAAACATTTGTAATTATAACTCGGGACTCCGGCAACCAAACTCAACCCAACTTCGGGACAATACACAAAATGGTAAGCCAAATGTAACGTGTTTGTTATTGTTAACATTGCGTACTCTAGTTTTTTTTATTCATGGTCAAACATTTAAACGCGTTTTTCTCGGAACGTCAAAAAGTGACGTGCGACATGTTAGCAAAATTCATGTTTTGCAATTAAACAGAAAAATTCTAATTGTTACCGAAGTATTTGAAATTAACAAAACTGTTAAAAATTAATTCGATTGATTTTTAAACAATCATATAATATATTACAACTATTGTTTATCCTTATTTTTAATATTTCTCTGCAAAAATCTGAAAGTGTTATTCCTTAGACAAGCTATTTTGCTATATTTGCAAAATATCGTTGTTGCTAATTTCAAGATCATAAAAAAATTGAAAAGAACATATTGTTGTTAGAACAATTTTCCATTTTTTAGTTCTTAAATCGGCTAGAGTTACACTATTCCAGTACCAGATTTTGCAACACCCTTTAATCGTATTCTAATGTATTTTGAGATTTTATTTACGCTGGAATTTATGTCTTCATATACCTTATTCAAATATTTCAAATATCAACTACTGATTACTTCGAATCCTGTTCTTCTATTAATTCACAGTACTGATAGTGCATGGGTGGGCACAAATTAAATAGAATATTCGCAGAAAACCACCACCACTCGTTCATTGACAATACTCCACTCTCATGTGTGTGTGTGGGCGGACGTTGAATGCGCGAGGGACAGCCCAATGAAGCCAACCCATCCGAACGGTTACTGAATCAAATTGGGATCCTTCGCTCAACGAAACACTAGACCGCTTGGCAGAGTATCCCCATCTATTGGAGAGCGCAACCGGTAAATGGACACATTCATGTCCTGGTCCAGTCGACGAGGTTGGTCAAATGAAATTGATGGACAGCAAGAGGAAAAGCTCGGCCAAAATTGAATTTAAAGCTCCAGTCAAGCACTCTATCGAGGGATAGCCTTAAAAGGGGGAGGGGGGACCCATTTTGCGGGGATCAGTGCCGTAGCTGGAATTTCAGGTCCCACAGAGAGTGGGACGCAAAAAGGACTCTGAGATATTTTTACTCAAAATTCCTGAAAGCGGAGAGTAGCTAATCTTCGTTGCAAGCTATCATTTTCTTTGCTGCACTGCTGTTCGACGTTGTTTCCAGGAAATGAGCTGAGTAACAATTTCAAAATGATAAAAGACATGGACTTCAATTGAATTCCTGGCTAATCTGAGCTCGGAGAAGAAAGGGTTAAGTTTTTTGAAAGGGATTTTGGAAACTGCTAAGAATTTAACTCAAACCTGGTTTTGTTGTATTACAAGACAAAAAATTTCTAAGTGTTGATGACTAGCTTTGTACAACATCATATCATCAAATCAAACATAGCTTAAGTTTCGTCAAGGTATGATACATTTGTGGGCTTCCTGAACACGCACCAATCGACAGAATTGAATATTAGTGGATTGCCTCCTTCTTCTTCTTCACGAATAAGCGTGAGGGCGAAGAAAATTAAAATTTTATTTTTTGGCAGGGAATTTACTAAGCTTCAATTCTGCCCATTCGAAATCAAAGCGTTTACTGACATCATCTTCAAACATCAATGGCTACGATAATTTCACCCACCAGAGCGTTGACATTGACAAGGATGCTGGCTCAATTTGCTTGAATAACCTTCCCCTGAGAGGGTTGCTAATGAATCGAAATTTCTGCCTCGACACCTCCACACGTGACATTGGTGTGTGCTGGATGTCTCCTTATAATTGCACTGTTGTGTTATCTTGTCTCATTTAAAAAAAGAGTAAATGTGGCATTGCAGCATGACATCAACGATCATGATATTTTAGAAAATGAAAATATACTTTTTACCCCAAAAATCATCGTCTATTCATCGCAACCTTGTGTTCGTACAAATACCTCGCTCTAGAATGCCAGATTCCTCCGAAACGTCACCCCGGAGCGCGTGAGCCATTCCCATTAGCATAGATTAGTACTGGTGTGCGAAATGGTTGGATTTTTCCAATAAATCAAACTGCGCTGCTTGGAGCTATTTTTGGACCGTTTCACACCTTTAATGCATCCACCTCCCCTTGAATGGTGGCGTTTCCGTTAAGTGTTATTCGACTTGCCAGTTTTGCAGGATCTGGAGAGAAGGATAATCTCGCTGGTGTAACTTGGTTTAATCTTGTTTTCAAATTTTCATAACTTTATCCACTTGTTCCGATTGACAAATAGTGCCGATGCTGTTGCACTTCGCGATGCAACCCTCCACGCTTTGAACTTTGTTTCAGGATGAACTGTTGGGTTCCAACTTGACATCAAAGGATGTGCACATTGCATTGCCATGTTTTATGGGGGGAAGGCACGTCCCCTCCGTAGGGTAGCTGGATCCGGTTTCGACTCTTGACCTTGATATGTAACATTTCTCAAAAGTTGGATACAGTGTCTGTCGAAACCTTTGCTCTTGTTGAAATTGATATTGTTGAACATTGCCAGCAAAACAGTATCAACTGAAACAAGGTGATGTTGCATGAAACTCAATAGATTCTTGTGAATCGCAAAACAAAAATCCAGAAATGCGACTATTGCTCGATTTGATTTCTCGACAAACAGAAGACGAAGTCATTTTTACGAACTATTCCAGCTGCTCTGATGTTGAACTTCCTCTCAACCTTGGGCAACCAGCATCGTTTGTCCTTTACCCGTTTTCCGGTTACCCTGAGATGTAACTTCCGGATACGGAACGTCATCGGGGGAAAGTTTTCCCATTTCGGGCTCATCCTCTGGCGAGTGTCACAACTCGTGGAGTGTACAGAAATAGAATTCATTGACACGTTTTTGAAGCCTTTTGAACTGCGTGGGATTTTACAAATACGAATCCTAAATGGATTGATTGCGCGGAATAAAATTAGTTCTGGCGCCTAAAAATAATTCGGAGAATCGGTGATCAAAGAGCGCGCCACTGCAACTGACTTTATTTAATCAGTTTCGTTGAATTTCATCGGAAATCATGCTGCGAATTTGTTTGCAATGTTCATGCTACTAAACGGTATGCTAATGAATGTTCCAGTGCAGAAAATACGTAGAAATTGTGTAAGTTTGATTTCGGTTGAATTTGGGTTCACTAAATCCAACAAAATGCAACATTTGACCTTAATCTATGAGCCTTCATGGAAATAGTGCTTCGAATAGTTGAAAGCACTCCAGTTGTAGAACATTATATAATATAGGAGTAATTCTCCGCCAACTCACACAGCAGTTGCCTCGACCTCTTTTGATTTGCGTGAAGCTTTGTCCTAAGGATTACATTCAGGATTGCATCCGACCTTGAGTGGGTTATTACAAACATTATGAGCAAGTTAGCCGGGAACCGTGGTGTAGGGGTAAGCGTGATTGCCTCTCACCCAGTCGGCCTGGGTTCGATCCCAGAAGGTCCCGGTGGCATTTTTCGAGACGAGATTTGTCTGATCACGCCTTCCGTCGGACAGGGAAGTAAATGTTGGCCCCGGTCTAACCTAGAGGTTAGGTCGATAGCTCAGTCCAGGTGTAGGAGTCGTCTCCCTGGGTGTCCTGTCTCGGTGGAGTCGTTGGTAGGCAGTTGGACTAACAATCCAAAGGTAGTCAGTTCGAATCCCGGGGTGGATGAAAGCTAAGGTGTCAAAAGAGGTTTGCAATTGCCTCAACAATCAAGCCTTCGAACACCTAGTTTCGAGTAGGAAGGAGTAGGAGTCTCGTAAGCGAGAGTGCCAAGGCAATGCTGTAGGCAGTGTAGAGTGAATAATTTGATTTTTTTGATGAGCAAGTTAAGTTGTTAATGATTGAATTTGATTTATTATAATGAACAAATCTCTACGAAATCGGCAGATTTCGAACATTTTTATTTTTTGTATTTTTTTATTTTGCTCATACTTTGTGGGGCCTTCCCTATGACCAAAGAAGCTATTTTGTGTCATTGCTTCTCCCATACAAGTCTCGATACAATTTTGGTGGCTATCCAAACAAAAAATGCAAAAAATCATACAAATATTCAAACAGCTGCAGCTCTTGAGTGAATTTTCTAATCAATTTTTTGTCTTCGGTAAAGTTGAGGACCATTGAGAAAAAGTAGATACCCGGAAAAAAATTCAGATTTTTTAATTAGCTTAAAAAAATCTCAATTTCCCAACGTATTTCTGAGTGACCATTTCTGAAAATATATTTTTTGAAAAGTTCAGAAAATTTTATATGAAATTGTCTAAGAGACATTGAAGATTGGACCTCGGGTTGCTGAGATAAAGCCGGGTCTACGAGGTCGAATAAAGAAGTTCATTTTTCATGTGATTTTATAGTTATGTTCAAAAATATGTTTTTCAATAAAAAAAATGTGTTTCAATTACAATCTATTTTTAAATTTAATGCAATTCATTTTTCAACATTGATCTTGTATTCTTATCTTTGGTAAAATAAGCATGAAAAGATAAACTTGGTACAGCAAAAATCTTAAACTGGATGAAAAATTAGTCTAGTTGTCAGATGAAAATCAACAATTTAATTTTTACAATTTTTTAATATTGTTAAAAAAGGCACATGAACAGTTCAAATATATTGTCAAAAGCATTTTTTTTTAAGTTTGCTGATGTAATTCATTTTTTTCTTATTCTATTCTCTCGGGACCATCCATAAACCACGTGGACACTTTTTTAATTCTCATACCACCCCTCCCCCCCTCGAGGACAATTTCCATACAAAACTTTTTTTTTGTATGGAGCATGGATAATCGCTGAAACCCCCCCACCCCTCTCAAAGTGTCCACGTAGTTTATGGATGGTCCCCTCACTGATTACTCGATAAAAATGAAACTGGACTAATTCATATACGGAAAAGAATGTTCTCCTTAATAAGAAACCAAACCTCTTGCATCCTTAAACAAAGTTGTAGAAAATTGAATTTCCTACAAGAATCTCACACTTCTGGAGTTTTTTTTAAAAGGTCCAAAAAACCAAATTTCCAGTTTTTGCGTTTTGGGTGTTTTTGAAACCGCCTTGAGTCAATAGCAAAAATCTAAAAAATTGGTTTATTGAACCTTTTCAAAAAAAAAAAAACTCCACACTTGGACAATTTTGGGCGAGACCTGCGCCACCGGCTGCCAAAAAATGTTCTATTTTTGTTGTCACCATGTACATACATAGTTTGGAGGGAATCGCAATTTCAGGGAACAGGGACAGAAATAATCCCTAAGGACAAAGTTTCACGCAAATCCAAAAGGGGTCGGACAAACTATAAGCTCAAAAGTACGCATGGACATTAGTTTTCATCACTTTGTTTAAAATTTTCAATGAAATAAAAATGTTTTTATTTTTTTGTGAAATATTTGTTTTTTTTATGATTTTTATGATTACAAAACTATCAATCCAAATCTAAATTTTACTTTATGGAATGGAAAATTTGCACAATTTTGATCACACGAGTTGTCTAGGAAATTAATGCAATCAATTTTCTGCAACTGCAATTGAACGTACCCCACAAATGTCGATCATCCATTGAATGGGAAATACGCGTGAATAAAATCACCATTCGCTTGAAAACTTTTCTGCCATTGTGTGAATGAAATTTCCTCCCGCTAAAACAAGTTAATTGCTGTCAGTTCGTAGCCCAACCGCAAACAAAAACAGCCAGCTTTTAACACTCAAACGCTCGGGTAGTCATTTGACCCCTATTTTTTTTCTTAAAAATCTCATAACTTTTGATAGAATTGACCAATTTGGATGCTTCCGGGTGCAAAAGATCCAGATTTGTCTATATTTTCAACTGTCAGACGGAGGACAAATGTGGTTCATTTTTACCGGAGATATTCCGGATTCTGTTGGGGTACCTTGGCCCTCCTAAATGGATATTTGGCCAATATAATAAAAACTTTTCAACAGAATAAAATCGGAAATGATGCAAAACTTCAAGGAATCATCCTAAAACACCATCCTGCATAGATACATGACATGCTGAAGACCTTCGGGCACCGGAACAGGTTCTATCCGGAAACGGTTCACTGAGCTGATGTCAATTGTTGCCCAACTGGAACCGGCTCCGCTGCCCCGTAGGACTTAACCATGTCAATTATTTTTGCAGGATGATGTATTAGGATGATGCCTTGTAGTTTTGCATCATTTCCGAAATTTTTCTGTTGAAAAGTTTTTATTATATTGGCCAAATACCCATATAGGAGGGCCGAGGTACCCCAACAGAATCCGGAATATCTCCGGTAAAAATGGACCACATTTGTCCCCCATCTGGCAGTTCAAAATATAGACAAATCTGGATCTTTTGCAACCGAAAGCATCCAAATTGGTCAATTCTATCAAAAGTTATGGGATTTCTAAGAAAAAAAATAGGGGTCAAATGACTACCCGAGCGTTTGAGTGTTAAAAATCGTATTACCTGTTTCGTAATATCAGTTTTCGGTAAAAACCCACATTTTTCGTATGCTTGCTCCTGTTCTCGAGTGTGTGCTTGTGTGTGGTTATTTGCAGTTCACTTCTCGTTAGCTCCGGCACTCCAAGTGGGAATCAATTGACAGGTGAAATTGGGTTAAAATGGGGTTACGGGAACTGCGTACATAACTTTAATAATTGAATTGTTCATAAGGACCTTCAAACTTGTCCGAAATGTAAAGAGAAGCATTAATTCTATAGGCTCAAAAAAGGAACATTCCCTCTATAACTACTGTTGGTAATTAAAACTTTGCAAAGTGTTTAAAAGTTTCACCAAATTCAAACACACAGTTTGCCGCTCTTGGCCAGGCCCCGGGGGTAACTTTACGACGATGGTCAGATTAGAGTGAACGGTATATTTGAGCAGAGGTTTTGCTGGTGACAAAACTGTAGTATTGTTCAGTTCACACACAATTTCTGTAGTGACGCGCGTATGCAAACTAGTTGAAGGCCACTTTATCGCTAGTCGCATCACGTTATCCTATGTGTATACCTTTAAGAATACGCAATCCGGCCGTCGTCTTAAAAATTCCGTTTAGTCGTCAACAAAGTGTGTTGAAGAGCACATAAGTTCAAAGCGGTTAAGATATTCGAAAGGAGATTGACGGGGCAAAACACTTTGTTGTTTTGTTTGTTTGCTGATCGCTTTTCCAGGAAGCAGTTTGGAAATAGTTGTAAAAAACGGCTAAATTCCCACATTTTTCTGAAACCATTTTTATTGCTTTAAATTGTACTTAAATGAATCTATTTGGAAGAAATTTATGGTGAAGACTAACCGGGACCCGCGGTGTAGGGGTAAGCGTGGTTGCCTCTCACCCAGTCGGCCTGGGTTCGATCCCAGAAGGTTCCGGTGGCATTTTTCGAGACGAAATTTGTCTGATCACGCCTTCCGTCGGACGAGGAAGTAAATGTTGGCCCCGGTCCAACCTAGAGGGTTAGGTTGTTAGCTCAATCCAGGTGTAGGAGTCGTCTCCCTGGGTCTTGTCTCGGTGGAGTCGCTGGTAGGCAGTTGGACTCACAATCCAAAAGGTCGTCGGTTCAAATCCCGGGGTGGATAAACACTTCAGTGTAAAAAGAGGTTTGCAATTGCCTCAGCAATCAATCTTTCGGACACCTAGGGGAAATATAGCCTTTCTAGTCAAACGCCTATCTTCGTCATATGAAGAGTTTGATGCTCGATTAAAGCTCCAAAAATACTATTTAGGCTACACAGCTAAAAAAGTAGTAATCCAGCTGCGTGTAAAAGGCCTGGGTGTCAAATATATTTTGCATTATTTTATGCAATTTTATGTGATTTTACACCCTGAAATATGTAGCCCACCAGTAAAGGAAACCTACTTGACCGAAATGTCAAGCTCATATATGCGTTTATCTTTAGAGCTATTCATCGGTCTGATGGCCGAGTGGGCTAAGGCGCCAGTACTTACAGTTGGTGCTGGGTTTGAATCCTGTTGGTTGCAACTTTTTTTTGTGTTTGAAAAAATTGTACATGCAGTGTGTAATATGAAGTGTTTATTTTGACGAAGGTGATGTGCATGCTTTTGCATGCAATTTTACCATCGGATTTTTTGCTGTATATAAACTTACCAGCAACAGCACCGCCTCAAGTAAGCACGCAAATTTATGCCATTTACTGGCCAAAAAGATCAAATTGAATGCCATCATTTTGGTGGCACACATCCACACCACACCAAGTCGCCATCAATATCTTTCACTTGCGCAACATGATATTTTGCACATTAGTTTGTCACTCACTTGAAAAATAATCCCGAAACATATAAATAATTAGCAAGTGCGATCAAAAAACAAACGCGCCAAGTCTTTTGACGTTTGACGTTTGACGACCCATTCCAATCGAAGGTTGAAGAAAACCGAGCGAGAAGCGAAGGCAAATAAAGAACAAAGGGTGGCCACCAACACCACCAGCAGCGCCTGTTGTAGTGAGCCAGTGATGCCAGGAAACTTCCCAAGTAACATTTTTTCCAGGAGTTCTACAAGAGCTCTTCAAGATAGCTACAGCATAGCAATTTGGACCGCGGTAGGATAAAACTCTCTTCAAGTACTCTTCCAAACTCCTGAAGAAGTTTTGAAGAGAATTTTATCCTACCGCGGTCCAAACTGCTATGCTGTAGCTATCTTGAAGAGCTCTTGTAGAACTCCTGGAAAAGAATGTTACTTGGGTTTCTCTATAAATGCCACTTTTCGTGAGTGTTCGCTTAAAATTTCGTCAATTTTCGCAGCATTTCAAGCAAAATACGCTTGAATTTAGGCGTATTTCGCTTGAATTTGCAGTTCGCGGAAAATTGTTCAGCACTCATATTTACAGTTGGGATTTGATAGCTTCCTAGAACCTCGCTAATTTATGATGTGGTCGAATTAAATCAGTATCACACACGGTCCAGAATTCACAGTTTTTGGTGCACATGGCAGTCGCAAACATTATACCATCCAGTGCAGTGGCTCAGTCAGTGCGGTCAGTTTCGTTCTGAGCTATTCGAGACTTGCTGATAGCATGTGCGTAATAAATCTTCCCGACTGCTACCGATTTCAGTACGGACTGCCTGTCCGCTTATCTATCGCGGGTGGTGTCCATTATAATTAGTGATTAAATTGCAATTAAGAATCATCCATCGGAGAGGTCCAGTCGTCAGACGAATCGTTGGCAATTTGATAGGTTAGTTCCGTGTCAAGTTTGCCGCACGCGTTTATATCTGAGATAAGCCATCTCTCACCTATTAACTCGTTGACCAAATTAGTGACTTCGATTTGGCCTATAGTCTCTCCAGCACCTATCAAAAGGCGACAGCTATGGTGATAAAACTCGCGCTGCAGAGTTCGTACGGCACGTTGATCAATCGCTAATTGAAATGTGAGAGCAACCGCACAGCTCGTGAGTCGTCATTCGCGGAGCCCATTTGTTGTTGATTCAGCGAGCTGTTGAACGCGGCTTAGCGAGGAGAAGCGTTTTCTTCCCCTTATCAGCCCCATAAACTGACATTGGTGGAATAAATAAGCAGCCGGAGAAGTCTATTTTTAGCCGCCGGGCAACCGCCATAGCAGGAGGAGAAAAAAAACACCGCAGAACACTCACAGAATGTGGTGGTGTTCCGCAACAGTTTACACATTTGAATGCTAACTAGCCTCGGACAAGTCACATCGCGCTGTCGTAAATTTGAAAAGCAACTAAATTTAGTGGCAACGGTTAGGCGGAGATCGTCGTGTGGAGCTTTACTGAGCTGCTGGAGCACGTATAGTTTTTCTTTTCGGGTATTGACGTCTTTGACCTGGACAGGGTTTGAATACGCTAGTTTGGATACCTGGTTCAAGATCCCGGCTGGGCCGTGTCCAGGCGATATTTGTGAAATAGGAAATGGCGTTGCTTTTACATTTTAGTGCCTTAACCACAGAAATGGTCTACCTGAAAGTTCATATCTCGATTAGTTAACAGGTCGAATATAGTTTTTGTTAGCTTTTAAGATTTTTTGGGTAGGGGCGTTTTAAAAAAACCGCAAGGTTTAAGAGGGCCACATTATAATGTGTTACGTCGATTCCGTTTTTTTTTCCACGTTTTCAAAAACTCCCAAAATTTCACAAAACTTCGATTTTATAGAATTTTAAGTCGAACCAATAGTTTCCGAAATATCGGAGTTGTAAAATATGGGCTGATAAGTTGACATTTAGGAATACAAATTTCTCACAAAATTTTGACTTTTATCTTTGAAAAGCCTTCGAAAGATGAACTTTGAACCAGGGCTGTGGAGTCGGGTCATATTTCAAACGACTCTGACTCTGATTCCGACTCTGGCCTACCAACTCTAGCCGACTCCGGTTCCGACTTCAGCTTTCAACTAATTGTTAGCTCCAACTCCACATATTTTTAAATTGCGACTTGAAAACAAATAAAAACATAAGAAGTTTTGTGAATTACCCTGCATCAGAACAAGGATCTGGTACATTTCGGCGAATTTCGTTTCGCCGACGGTCATTTCGCCGAATGTTGTTTCGTCGGATTGTAAGAATGAAAAAACTCACAGAAATAATACATATAATTTGCTTAAAAAATAAAGAACGCAAAAACTAACTCAATCCAAATGATTTGTTCAACATTAAAAGAACTGCTCTGGTTTGGAAGTATGTTAAAACTCACAGAAACAAAAGAAATTATTTACTTAAAAACGAATGCAAAAACTCACAGAAACTATTCTGAACTGCTCATGTTTCAAAGAATGCAAAAAAATACAGAAATAATTCAAACAATATTCATGAATAAACAAAGAATGTAAAAACAAACAGAAATAATCAAAATTATAAGCAGAAAATAAAAAGAACTGCTCATGTTTGAAAGAATGCAAAAAATCACAGAAATAATTGAAAAAATATGCTCAAAAAACAAAAAATGCAAAAACTATGTGATATTAATCAAAATTAAAACTCAAAGAAATGATTTTAAATTGTATGCAGAAATTAAATAAGTGCTTATATGCGAAAGAATGCAAAAACTCACAAAATTGTTTTTAACTCGATTATTTTTTAAACAATTGTTTATACATGTAATAATGTATAAACTAATAAAAATAACAAACTTACAAACAAAAACTTACAAATTTTTAAAAAGAATTAAAAAACTCCCTAAAAGGTTTATACATTATAATTTTTACAAAATAATTTTAATACAATTTGTGTCCTTTTTTTGTAGTTTTTTTACGATTTTTTGTCAATTCGGCGAAACGATATTCGGCGAAATGTCTTGCACCCTATAACAAATACAAAACAAGAAAATATTTTTTTTGTTAAAATTTAGATAATTCCGACTCCGACTCCGGGTTATCAAAAATATTCGGCTCCGACTCCGACTCCAACTCCAGCTCATAAAATTTAGCCGACTCCAACTCCGACTCCGGTAGCAGGCTCGGCCGAATGTTTTTTTTTTTGACTCCGACACCGACTCCAGTTGTTCGAGTTTTGACGACTCTGACTCCGACTCCAGGTCCCCAAAAAGACTCGACTCCACCGACTCCGGCTCCGATTCCACAGCCCTTCTTTAAACATATTAGAAAATATAAGGTTTGGTGAAAAAAAAGAAAAGTGGTTTCAAAAATTCTGCTATATTTCGTCACTTGGACATATTATTTCATGGAAAATTTTGCGTAATTTTCAAATCTGAAATATCCCAGAAGTGCCATTTTTTCTTTTAGAACAAAATTTGTAATTTTTATATTTCGCGTTTTTTTTTACTTTGCAGGGTCATTTTTTAGAGCGTGACAATGTTTATTGTAGAGCAGACATTTACAAAAATTTTGATTGAAAAAATAAGGGGGTTGTGTGTAACCATCACGAGTTATTGCGATTTTACGAAAAAAAAGTTTTGGAAAAGTAACTTCACGCAAATTGAAGAGAGTTTTGGCCAACTTTTCTGAATTCATGTTAGTTGACAGAGAGTTACCCATAATTCAATGTATGGATAACATTTTTTGCATCGGTAATCTATCCTTTTTTGTTTGAAATTACTACCTTTCTTCTTAATTTTCCAAATAATTTTCATCATGAATCCTTACAAATACAAAACAAAATTAATTCATCTTTAGCCCACACTCTCTCGTGCTCGGCAAACAGTGTACAAATTGCGACGATAAAGCGCCGTGAAAAATAAACAAATTTAAATTTCCCAAATCATCAACCCAAATCGTCTCAAGAGAGCAGTTTGGCTGAGTGTGTGTGTGTTTTGTGTTTGCTTTCGGCGCTACGTGAACAAGTGAATTCAACTCGTGGGCAAAGGCTTTTCTCGTCGTTTTTATTATATTCCTACTTTATTTCTTGTGTTTGCACGGTGATCTAAAGCCAAAATGAGAGAGATGAAAAAAAAAAACCAAGGCGACCGCGCTTAACATTGACCTTAGGCAGAATGCTGCCGAAATGCCGCAACGCCACTCCTCCTCCTCCTCGTCTGTGCGAGCAGAGGCCGAAGATCACACTCCCAGATGTGGATGAAAAGTGCAAAGACAATAGCCCCGCAACGGCTCCCGGAGTATCTCTCGCTCTCTCTCTGTAGCTGAGAGATGTGTATGGGTTGGGCAAATAAGTTAAAACGCGCAAACGAGTTGATCACGACTCTGGTCGGATCAGCCAGCGAACGTTGCGAACGGTTGGTCGAAACATGAAAATTTGGACACTACACAGGAAGAGGCGTTTTTTTGGTTGATTAGCGAACGAGACGGGACTTGGGGCTGAAGTTTCGGCGGATCATTAGGGATTTGGAGTGAAGTTGAGATAGCAATTTCTGAAGAACGAAACTTGGTTCTTTTTGAATTTCAAGCTTTATTTGCCTTTTTATTTGCTTTATACATTATTTTTCAAAATCGTAGCTTATCATTCCACAACAAAACTCACTATCCGTTTGAAATGAAAAATCGTAAAATTCGTTATCTTGTCGCTCGAGCATTTTGGGCCAAATTTAGTTAGGAACGCCATTTTGAGCAGCCTCACCTTTTGACCTTCACAGGTCCCCAAAATGCGATTTCAATAAAAACCGAAAAGAAAACTCCGTCTTTTGTTGTCACTCTAAATTTGAAACAAGTTTCGATCTGACCGTGCTTTCTTGACACACTCTGCTGTAAGTGTGACAAATGGCCAAAGGGAATTAAGTCAGAAGCAGTTTGACAAACGTACTTGCCTGACTACTGTCATTTTATGGAAAATTTAATGTTCTTTTCAAATCTTCATTGGGTCATTTTTTTTTCATTTAGAACAAAATATTTCATTTTAAAATTTCATGTTTTTTCTAACTTTGCAGTGTTATTTTTTAGATTGTAACAATGTACCGTTTTTATTTGGCTGTGTAAGCGCCAATGTATATTATTTGTTTAAAAGCAACGATATTAAAGTATTACAACAACTGCTAATATGCAGTTGTTGTAATACTTTAATATCGTTGCTTTTAAACAGATTGTAACAATGTTTTACAAAGTTGTAGAGCAATTACAACAATTACAAAAATTTTGATGTACAAACATAAGGGGTTTGCTCAAAAACATCACGAGTTATACGCCATCAAATCGGGCGTCTAAAGGTGTATTCACATTATACCGCATCCGCAGCCGCAGCCGCATCCGTATAAAATTTGACAGTACGGACGCACAGTGCAGAAGCGATTCCTCCAATGCATTTCAAATGTTCCCATTCACACTGTTTCGCATCCGTATACGGATCCGTACTGCGGATACGGATGCGGAACAGTGTGAATGGCTGCATATGAAATGCATTGGAGAAATCGCGTCCGCACTGTGCGTCCGTACTGTCAAATTTTGTGCGGATGCGGCTGCGGCTGCGGATGCGGTATAATGTGAATACACCTTAATTTTACATAAAAGTCCCTTTGACACCAAATTTCTATCTCATCACCGTTTCAGGCTTCAAATTATTGAAAAACACCTCTTTTTTCGCATGTTCAAAAATTGAAGGGGTCGTATCGCCTCTCCGTCACGAGATATCAATAAACGGACCTCGGATTCGTGAACAGGGACAAAAGTTACCCCTTAGGACAAAGTTTCACTTAAATCGAAGAGGGGTCGGGACAACTTTTTCCGATTTCGTGTGAGTTGGTAGAGAATTACCCAAATATACTCTAAGTTTGGCGTTGATTCCGTAATTCTTCATACAATTTTGGCTTTTGTTCATACAAAAATGCTATGAAAATATTCAAAAATATGTTTCTTGAGTACAGATTTTCTGATCAATTTGCTGTCTTCGGCAAACTTGAAGATATTGCTTAGGCTTTCGAGAAAAAAATGCGTTGCACACTGAAAAATTACCCGTTTTTATTTAATTCGACTTTTTACACCAAAACTTTAACTGCACAATATAAGCTTTTTTTTTGCTTCACAACTTATTTTTATTAGGTGGTTTTTGATGCTGCGATCCGGTTAGGACCGAGGATATAAAAAATTTTAAAAAATCTCATTTTTGTAACTGGCACGCTTTAAGCTATGGCATAAGATCTAGGGGTTAATCACTTCGAGTATACTGCATACGCGTATCATACGCACATAATATTCTCATTGTCTGCATGCCGTATTGACGATATAGACCCCATATTCGTCGCATATGAGGTCATATCTACCCAAATATCAGCGTGAATATCATACGCGCATAATACTCGCGCAGTATTCCTAGGTTGCATACCGTATCGACTCCAATATTGGCTTCATATTGGTGCAGTATCAGAAGTGAATTGCCCTTTGCATAAGTTGGTGAAAATCAATTTGGCCGTGCATTTTTTTTAAATCTTTGGTTTCGAAAAACATAATTTTATTTTTAGAAGTACTTTTTTTAAAATTTGATATCGTGCACCATTTTCAAGTTGCAGCCACCTATTATTCATTTTTTGATTTAAACTTTTTTTCCTGTCAGTAAAAGTCATGAACAATCTTAATCCAGTTGAAAACAAATGTTCTCGAAAAAATCACCAAATTTTCTACAAATTTGCTTCAAAGACATTGAAGATTGCACAACGGTTGCTTATATACAGCCTCTGATCGAAATATGTGTTTTAGAGCCTTTGCAGAACAATTTCTGGTTTATTTCTGCAAATTTGAAACAAAAAGCTTGGCTTAATGGGTACACAGACAAAAAAACATTGAATTTTGGAAGGATGAAAATTTGGTTGGTTAAATATTACATATTATTTGAGTAATATTACTGAAAAAGTGTGTAAAAATGTGATCTTGATGAAAATTCACCAAAAACTGATGAATATTCACCATATTCTGATGTAATATTACATTATTTTTGACACAAAATCTGTCACAATTTCCTGATAAATATTACCATTTTTTTTCTGTGTGGAATATCTTATGAACGAATTTCCTCTGTTTGTTTTTTAAAAAGTTCTTTTTTTTCTCTCTGTATGTTTAAAAAAGAACGTAAGTAACCATTATCTGATAAAATTTATGATTTTTCAAATCCCATTTTTGTAAAATAATTTAGTCGCTTGCAATTTTTCTTTAATATATTTTTTCATCAATTGTTAATATACAGCGACGGAACAATCGCAAAGTTTATTTTTTGTTTGTTAACTGTCGAAACATTGTGGATCGTGAAACATGGTTAACACGATAATATAAAATATTTTCGAGCTTCGAACATTTAGCAACATTGGGCAAAGAAGGAAATTAAAAAAAAGACATTTCAAACAGTTTTTCGCATTCAAGTCTTAAACATCTTCGAAATATGTTTTTCGAGGAGATCAAAAAATTTGAAATATTTAATTTGTTGATCACTAAAAATTGTAGCATTAGTTGCTGAGGTTTTTGCAAAAGTCAGCAAATTTATTTTCTTGTGTATTTTTTTTTCTAAATAGTCCTATTTAAAACTTTTAATTTTCCTGTTTTTTCCATTTTTTGGACAAATATTTACTGAAATGGACACTCAAGGACAGTTTAATTAGTTGAAATAATCCTATCTTGAATATGGCACACTTTACTACTTTATCTTAGTTCTTTTTAATTGCAAATTTATTTTTATTATTATTATATTATTTTATTATACAGTAGTAATTTGGCCTGTGATGTTTATAATCAATTTTGAATAAAAAAAATAAAAGGTACAGTTTGCTTTTAACTGTAGTTTTCCAGAACATCTTCCAAAACATGTACAACAAATCAGTTCCTCCACTCCATTCCTGCAAAATCTGACCTCAACTGGTGGCTAGGCACTTCCCAACTCTTTTATCTCAAGCAAATAAATTTTCATATAAAATATGCGTGCATGCAGCAAGAAATCCCCGTCCACTTCATTCGTTTGCTCTCTGTCTCGAACCGCACCGTATTTCTTCCTTCTCATATCTCTGTTTATTTTTTTTCCTTTTTTTTCAGCGATTTATTTTTAGCGCTCTTCCCCAAGCAGTCCTAAGCCGCAGTTTGCGGCAGTTGCGGTTATACGAACCTGACCGTTTCGAGTCGCTAGAACCGATCCTCCGAGCTCCGTCTGATCCTGTGCTGGAAGAGCGCGAGGCCTGAGCGTTATGCAACCGGCCGGATAGATGAGAGAGGTGAAGTTCGTCGCGTCTCAAGCCGTCGAAGAAGACACTCGTGAACGCTGCGTGATATCGCGACGGCAACACCGGTAATTCCAGTCCTGCTGCTGTGGGTTCCGGACAGGTTTCCAGACAAACCGTACGGGGTGCGATTGCCGGGCGGTTCGTGTGTTTAATTTCGAGGAAGATTACGTTGAGGGAAGGAAGAAAGAAAGAAGAAGAAGTGTAATCCGTTTGAGGGGGTGAGGTTTGGCTGAATGAAATTGAATAACCCTGTCCCGACGAAGTGACGAACAGTCCGCACTTGTCTCAGGGGCAAGTGTTTTGTGAGTGTGTGTTTGTTTTCTTAAAATACTTGTTTTATTTTGATGACGTGCTGGGGGAAAATAAACAGCTTGTTTAAAATAGTGCCGATCTCCGTGGTGGGTGCATGTCGTGAATAAGAGTCGGTCGAGGTGTATTTTGCATAGTCGTCAGCCGAAGGGGGGAAGCAAATCAATCAAAAGTGAGCAAGGTGAAAGAATCGTTGAATGATTGAATGAGTGTTCAAGCGTGAGCGTTTTTCAAGCTAAACGAAGAAAACGAAAAAGCAGATGTGCAACTAGGCTTGAAAGCTGAAGAAGTCAAGGAGGTTGCAAAGTTTGCCACTTTTCCGGGCCGGGAAAAGTTTTGATTTTCCTGCTACTACTCTGCTGGATGGAGACATCAGAACCGATGCAGTGAGACAGCGAACGGTGCCGCCACTTCCCACGGAAGGTCTTGAAGCACATGGTGAGTGGAACACGACGCGGGAAATTGAAAGAGCCTCGAGCTGTGTGTGATGCTGTGGGTGGGTGGCAAACTGAATAGCTCAAACTGCCGCTGTCGAAGGTCAATCATTGCAGAACGGCTCGACGGCGCAAAGGTCGACCCATCAATGAATGGGCAATGAATGAAACGCACGGCGCGCGTTCCAATTTTCTCATGTTAATGGGACGTGATGGTCCGGGTATCATTTGAAAGGTCAGGCAAATATTAATTGGGGCTTGGCAATGACATCAAAAGATTTTTTGGGATAATTCATTTTGGGCCAAAATTTAAGAAATATCATTACTTTTCAGGGATCTTTAGCTCAAATCGTTTTTTTAGCATAACGTTTGAAAAGTGTGAACTAAACTTCACAATTTTCTAAATCGACTAGTGGGTCCCCAAGACGGATCAAATACGACCAAAAAGGATAAAATCGAAAAAAATTAGGCTCTTGCAAAAAAAAGAAGAATATTTTCAAACAAAAAAATACGCCTTTTTAAGTTGGACAGTTATTATTGATTATAAAAATTAAATGTTTATGTTTGGCCCGAAAAACCAGGGAGTTGTCTTTCCAAAAATATTTTAAACTTGCAACAATCAGAAACCTATATAAAACTTACTTTACTATGAAACTATTGGTTTGATTTTCTTCGTTTAAACTCTGAACTTTTGTGTAATTCTCTGCTCTTTTTCAATAAAAATAATATTTTTCAACTTCATTTTTCGGTGTAAAATCAAATTTGCAATCAAAACGTACTTTAGTAAAATTTTGATAAAGTGCACCGTTTTCAAGTCAAATCCATATTTAGGTGATTTTTTTGAAAATAGTCGAAGTTTTTCTTTTTTTTAATTAGTGCACATGTTTGCCCACTTTTGACAAAAATATTTTTGAAAAGCTGAAAAAATTCTCTATATTTTGCTCATTCGGACTTTGTTGATACGACCTTTAGTTGCTGAGATATTGCAATGCAAAGGTTTAAAAACAGGAAAATTTATGTTTTCTAAGTCTCACCCAAACAGCCCACCATTTTTCAATGTCGATATCCCAGCAACTAATGGTCCGATTTTCAATGTCAAATCAAAATCAAATATTTGAGAAATTTTCCGATCTTTTCGAAAAAAATGTTTTCAAAATTTTCAAATCAAGACTAACATTTTAAAAGGGCGTAATATTGAATGTTTGGCCCTTTTGAAATGTTAGTCTTGATTTGAAAATTTTGAAAATATTGTTTTCGAAAAGATCGGAAAATTTCACGAATGTTTCATATTTTAACATTGAAAATCGGACCATTAGTTGCTGAGATATCGACATTAGAAAATGGTGGGCTGTTTGGGTGAGACTTAGAAAACATAAATTTTCCTGTTTTTAAACCTTTGCATAGCAATTTCTCAGCAACTTAGGGTCGTTTCAACAAAGTCCGAAGAAGCAAAATATAGAGGATTTTCTCAGCTCTTCAAAAATATTTTTTTTTTCAAAAGTGGGCGAACAAGTGCAATAATTAAAAAAAATGAAAAACTTCGACTATTTTCAAAAAAGTTACCTAAAAATGGATTTAACTTGAAACCGGTGCACTTTATCAAAATTTCAATAAAGTATTTTTTGATTGCAAATTTGATTTTACATCAAAAAATGAAGTTGAAAAATGTTTGATTAGTGCGCTGAGCACGGGGACGCGCTGTCTTGTTTTTGCATGCTCATTTTTATTTCTTTTGTGTCGCTGTTTGTGTGCTTGGGTGCGTGGTTATTATATATAGGTGAAGGGATTTTATTAAATGATCATTATATTGCATTATTATATTTAATTGATTATATAACCACACTATATTTTACACTTAACACATTATACAAAACACATATGAAACTGTAAACAGGAGCGTTTGGTACGGTATGTCCACGCATCCTTCCTCCCCTGTAGATTCTAGAAAAAATGAAGTTGAAAAATTTTTGCGACCAAAATTTCGATTTTTTGAAAAAGTTAGTATTGATTAAAAATTCATAACTCGGTCAATGATTTTTTGCACAACCTGAAAATTTCTGAAAAGTTTGCATTTTATGTCTTCTAAAACATATCAAAAAATAAAAAAAATAACAATAGTGTTTTTTGCAAATCAAGTTTTAGTGATAAAAAGTGAAATAAAAAAATTACCAATTTTTTTTTACCGTAAATTATTTTTTTCCAGTGTAGTCTGTATCCATACCTACAACTTTGCCGAAGACACCAAATCGATCAAAAAAATCCTTCAAAAGATACAGATTTTTGAATTTTCATACATCATTTTTGTATGGACAGCTGCCAAATTTGTATGGAAAATTATATGGACAAACTAATGATGCAAAATGGCTTCTTTGGGCATACCGAAGGCACCAAAAAAGTTTCAGTCGGATTAAAAAATATAAAAAAAATCGAATGACCGAAATCTGGGAGAACTGCTCAAATATTGTTTTTAAAATGATCGAAAAGTTTTACGAATTTTACCATTTCAAATTTCAGCATTGAAAATCGGACCATTAGTTGCTGAGATATCGACATTAGAAAATGGCGGGTTGTTTGGGTGAGATTTGGCAAACATCAATATTCCTGTTTCTAAATTTGTACATGGCAATATCTCAGCAACTAATGGTCGTATCAATAAAGTTCAAAAAGGCAAAATATAGAGAATTTACTCAGATTTTCAAAAAAACAATTTTTTCAAAAGTGGGTAAACATGGGCACATAATTTAAACAATGAATAACAACGACTATTTTCAAAAAAGTTACCTAAAAATGGCTATAACGTGAAAATTTCGTACTTTTTAAAAATGTCACTGTAGAACTTTTTGATTGCAAGTTTGATTTTACATCGAAAAAAGAAGGTGAAAATTTTTGCGACCAATATTTCGATTTTTTTGAATAATTCGGTATTGATTCAAAAATTCATAACTCAGTCAAAGATTTTGTGCCTATTCTGAACATTTCTGAAAAGTTGGCATTTGGTGCCCACTAAAACATATCAGAAAAAAAAATTACCACATTTTTTCAGTGAAGTCCTTATTCATATCTACAACTTTTTCAAAGACACGAAATAAGTGGCTGAAAGCTATAAAGTCAACTTCGTTTTTTTGGATCTTTTAATGGATGAATATATTTAGTAAGGAATGTCTAAAAGAACAATTCTAGACTGTTTTTTAAAAGGTCCTATTAATATATGAAAGAAAAAAAATAAATAATCAATTTTGAATTGAGAAAAACCCGGAAAACTCTCTCTGTTTAAATCAAACCCAAAGTTAAATTAAAATGTCTTATTATCAAAAGCTTTGAAAATATCAAAAAAGCAGTTCAATGTTCAAAAAATTGTTAAAATTCCATGCAAATCCGTATTATGCGTGAAATTCCCTACACAAATTTTGGCCTGTAAAAAATCCGCGAAGTGGTCGATTATCCGTATGGTAAGGAAAAAATCCGTACAGTTGGTAGCCGTATTAAGAGATGTGGATGACAGTATAGTTTGATTGGCCTTTTCTTACTCAAATTTTTTTTTAGAGTTATCAATTTTATATGAGAGCTTGCAATATTTTAAATCATTGCTTATTGGCCATAGTCAATTAGTTAATATAACTTTAATAGTAGTTTATGCAACAAGGTGCAAAAATATGATTTTTTCAGCCCGAGTCGTACATTTATGATGAAAAAAACAAGTTTTGCAACGATTTCCATACAACGTTTTTTTTTTGGAATTCCGATAAACACCCTTTGATCAGTATTGTAAGACAAATGCCCATGCAGTCAAAAAATTGTGAAAAGTATAACTTTTCCTAACAAGTGCTGAAAAGTTCAATTTTCAGCATCCATTTCTGTGCTGAAAAGGGGAACTTTTCCGCATTTGTTTTAAAAAGGGTATCTATTCGATTCAGTGATTTTTGGTACAGAAAAGTAGGCTGTTTCGTCGTTCAAGAATGACAGGAAAAGGAAGTAGTTTCACGACGGAATTGTAAAACATAATTTTATATATCGAGCAATTCCAGCTCAAATCAGGTTTTTATCTGGTACTTTTGTACCCGACCCTCTCCGATTTCAATGAAACTTTGTAGACATGTTATCCTAGGCCTATATAAGTCATTTTTGTGTATATGGAGCCAATATCTGAATTTTGAGACAAAGGCAAACTTATGGGAAATTGGACAAGCTTTCCGTTAAAAATATGTACGAGACTGAAAAACCAAGTCTGTCTTATAGAAATTGTCAAAAACCACCAAAAATCCCGTTTTTTAAACATTTTTATTTTTAAAACCGCTGTATCTTCCCAAGGATTGGACATAGGACAATGGTCAATACGGAGACTTTTATGTAAAATTGTCTGGAGAATCGATTCCCACTACCGATTTTTAAAAATTTTGACGCTTAGACCACTTTTCAAAAAAACAGTTTTAGTAAATGATTTTCGTATTTTTTAGGAGAGACATACCATCCTGCATTTTTCGTCAGTCTTTTAGTAACATTTTAGGCTATTTCCTCAAAAATTTTGAACGAAAAAAAATCGTGACATCACCTTCAAATTTAAGTTTTAGACTTAAAAATCAAAAAATCTCATAGATGTGGCGTGTATTTTTGTTTCAGTGTATTTTTATCAGCAAGCCCGTCCAATTTCCTACAAGTTTGTCTTGGACCACTTTTTGATACGACGCAACGGCTTCGAGATACAGTAATTTTTAAATTGCAGAATACAAAAATATTTAAATATCTTACGCCCTTCTCAAATGTTATTCTCGAGTACTATTTGCTCCATATGCACAAAAATGGCTTATATAGGCCTAGGATAACATGTCTACAAAGTTTCATTGAAATCGGAGAGGGTCGGGTACAAAAGTACCAGAAAAATTCCTGATTTGAGCTGGAATTGCTCTATCTTGAAAATATGTAAAATTCCGCTACTGCCGTTGAAAAATTAACAATTTTAGATCTGACAATTTCATCATGATTTATCGTACCACAAAAGGGATTTATCAGACATTTCAGACCAAATGTGAATGAAATGGGAAGTCTTTTGAAAGATTTGAATATTGAAGATCTGGCAACCTGGTATTGAGATATCGCTTTTTGGCAGGATTTTAGAAATTGTAGGCCTCTTGTCGTGAATTTTGATAAATGTGAGGGAGGCAATACCCAGCTAGACCTGTAGGTTACTAGGTATTAATGCACTATGATTTCGGATTTCTCTAATTTAATTAATTTAAATTGAAACTCGTCATGCAACGAGTCAACATTGATTTTGAAGGACACAGGTTGCTCAGAAAAACAATCGTCATTGCAGTAGAGTTGAGGCAATGGTAGTAATTAATTCCTTTGAAAGTGAATCCGAATGAACTATGTCTATTTCCAAGAGATAAATCCTCTAATGACAACTCACCTGGCACTACCTTTCTACATAATTTCCCTGTCACGTTTCGTTAGATAGTTCAAAGGGAAATTTGAGACGGGAAGTACCCACTCTAATGCGTTGTTAAGTTGTTGTCTCAGAGGTTGAACACAGATAATCAGAAGCTGCTCGCAATTTCAGTTTTCATGAAAACGATTTCACTAAAATTAATCTAAATCAGAATCTTCAGAAATTTTCCATCCGTTCTAGCAACTAATCTCTGACGATAATATCTGCATCTAGATTTCACAAAGTGCTTCATAAACCATACCCACCGCTTCTGTGGGATCGGTTGTAAGTTTGTTTGCATGCAAGTGTCACATTTCTCCTTTCACTTGGAATATGTCCTAGCAAAGGGAGAGGGAGATGGGAGTTGGGAATGCGTCCACAAAGCACATTCCGTCCGTGCAGATCCCAGCAAAAAAAAAGCCAAAAGAACAATGAGCGCGAACGGACACCCGCACTTTGAGCTCCGTCATCATGGCCAAGAAGCTTCCAAGCGCGTGCTCTTTTGTGCCTTCCAGCTGATGTTGGCAGCACTGAAAAAAAGCTCTTCTGGTTGCGATTAGGAAGTTGAGGGAACAATGGAAACCGTTTTCTGCAGCGGAAGGTCACAACCAGGGTTGACAAGTAGGCACAGCCAAAAATTGGGGGGGCTCTTTGACATTGTACTGCACGCAAAAAATTCGCGTGCAGTGCAAGTGCTTGTCAGTTACACGCAGTGCCCTTGATTTTTAGTGCTTATAGCAACCGGTGTTGATTTGACCAGTTTTCACGTTTGAAAAAAAAAAACTGCAAATTTACGTCTGAGGAAAATGATCCGATCCCGTCACATTTCGAGATGCAAATCTTCACACCGGATTAGATTGTGGCCAAGTCCCGCCTTGTGGTTCTCCCTGGGGCAGCGGTGTAGATAGTCTCTGCCCAGTTTTTCCTGGAGAAGACCCCACTACGCGTCAAGAAATCAGGCAATTGGTTGAGGTTCGATTCTCATTCCAGAACGCAAGAATAGTCCGTAAGAAAGCAGAGCTGGCGGTGTTGTGCGAATGCAATGTTATTGTAAAATGAAGAATTAATTATTTACATAGATCGTAGAGTAAAGCTGGATTTGAAAAGAATGTTTTTTTCCTCCACCAATCCGTCCGTCCGTTGCGCTTGTTCCCGATAAAAATCAGACAACCTGAGTTCCCCGGGATGCAACCCTTTTATAGAAATTTATGTGTATGATTAGCGTTGGTTGTTTCGGATCCCATAGTTGTGTTACCCAAGGGCAGTGTTGAAGTGATAAAAAAAGGTTCAATTCGCTTCGCTTATTGGTTCAATTAAAACAAACTTGGAGTTTTGGTCGTAAGGAAATAAGCACACGTGCAGTGAAGTGCTTGTAATGTGACGTGCTTAAGAAATTGTTAAGCACCCCAAACGAATCGCGTGCTGTGTTTTATCATAGACACTAAAAAATGTGGGTGCTATGATTTAAATAAAGCACGACCCCTTAGTTTTTTGCACTGCACTGTGCTTATTAATCTACCCTGGTCACGACGACGATTTGCTCACTCCAAGGGGAATTAACATGTTGTTAGCTTTATGGCTTGCCCAGGTGATTCTAAGGGAAAACGTCCCTTGCATTTTCCGGATGAATGTAAAACATAACTGTAACTTGCGTGCTCGAGTGCTGATGTTTAAAAAGCATCAACGACAGTTCAAATGATTCTTTGTTGTTTTTTTTTTCTTTTTTTTTATTTATATTTACAGTATGTAAAAAAAGTATTTACACCCCTTGGGCACTATGCACATTTTGTGATGAAACATGTAAAAAATCTAAAGTTTGACAGGAACCTAGTACTACGTTTTGTTCAAAAACTCATGCCAAACATTTTGCTACAAAAAGCTCATGAAAAGATGATTTTTATAAAAAGTTATATAACAAATACTATTACGAAAATAAAAAAGGTGCAAAAAAAGTATGTACACCTTTCAAAAAATTAACATAAATAATGTTATTTGTTGACAAATCACCATAAATCCAGTCTCCCAACTCCAAATAGGCATCCTTGACTGATTAAAAAATAATTTGGATTGAATATAAAGTTTACTAACTACTTAGTATAAAAGTTTATATAACTCTGGAAATTCTATATAAAACTTATCTAAACTTAATTTTGCAAACTTTTAATTCAACTAAATGTCAATATATTACCATATAATTGCTAAATAAACATTTTGGAGTGGGTATAACACCGTTTTGGGGGTATTTGTATCGATAGAATAGATTTTTCGTTGGAATTTCGTACCAACCCGGAATTACGTCGTAGGAAAATCCGCCGGCATCCGAACCGGTCCACGATTCACAACCCGAGCAGACGGAAATAACTTGGGAAGGTCAGTTTTTGATATTGTGAGAAGATCGAAATATGTTATTGGGATGATCGGATTAGTTGTTAAAATAACAAAAATCAATAACAAAGATTTGTTCGAAGAATAACTTAAACTGTTATTATGTTGTTATTGCAATAACAAACCAATAACACAGAAGGAATCATGAAGGAATAACAAGATTTGTTATTTTGTGCGGAGAGGTGGAGCAGCATAATAACAAAAAATGTTATTGCACTGGTATGTCTCCATAACAAAAAAAGTTATTGTTTTGGTTTATTTATAATTTGCAAATAAACCTGCAGTTGCCATAACTCCTCTGTACTAGTCAGGGCTGTAGAGTCGGGTACCTCCAAGCGACTTTGAATCCATACTTTGAAGACAACTCCGACACTGGATGCAGGATATGACGTCAACGACGACTTTAGCTCTCCAAAAATACCCGACTTCACAGATTCCGACTCCAAGTAAAAGTTGCTGAAAATTAGATGAATCCGATGCAGTCTCCGAGGTCACACTCCAGCTCGAACTTCAACGTCAGCTCCGACTTCCTGGCTCTGTGAAAATAATAACAGTTTTTGTTATTCACACTTCAAAAATTCTCAATAAATAAATCAATTCCGTTAGCGAATATAACAAAATAAAAAAAAAGAACTCTCAAAAGTTAATTTATCGGATTAATTTTAGCTTGAAACCCCATTTCATGGTGAAATAATGACCCCGATGAAATTGGTCAAAATTATTTCATAGTTCTAGCCAATTTTAGTAAAATCCCTTAGGGGGTATATCAAATAATTAAAAAAATCAACTTTCAAAATTTCAACTTTTTAGAATAATTTTAGCTTAAGGACCCCATTTCATGGCCAAAATAATGACCCCGACGAAATTGGTCAAAATTATCCCATAGTTCTAACCATTTTAAACTAAGTCCTTTAGGGGGTATATCAAATAATTAAAAAAATCAACTTTCAAAATTTCAACTTTTTAGAATAATTTTAGCTTAAGGACCCCATTTCATGGCCAAAATAATGACCCCGACGAAATTGGTCAAAATTATCCCATAGTTCTAGCCAATTTTAGCAAAGTCCCTTAGGGGGTATATCAAATAATTAAAAAAATCAACTTTCAAAATTTCAACTTTTTAGAATAATTTTAGCTTAAGGACCCCATTTCATGACCAAAATAATGATCCCGATGAAATTGGTAAAAATTATCCCATAGTTCTAGCCAATTTTAACAAAGTCCCTTAGGGGGTATATCAAATAATTAAAAAAATCAACTTTCAAAATTTCAACTTTTTAGAATAATTTTAGCTTAAGGACCCCATTTCATGGCCAAAATAATGACCCTGACGAAATTGGTAAAAATTATCCCATAGTTCTAACCATTTTAAACTAAGTCCTTTAGGGGGTATATCAAATAATTAAAAAAATCAACTTTCAAAATTTCAACTTTTTAGAATAATTTTAGCTTAAGGACCCCATTTCATGGCCAAAATAATGACCCCGACGAAATTGGTCAAAATTATCCCATAGTTCTAACCATTTTAAACTAAGTCCTTTAGGGGGTATATCAAATAATTAAAAAAATCAACTTTCAAAATTTCAACTTTTTAGAATAATTTTAGCTTAAGGACCCCATTTCATGGCCAAAATAATGACCCTGACGAAATTGGTAAAAATTATCCCATAGTTCTAACCATTTTAAACTAAGTCCTTTAGGGGGTATATCAAATAATTAAAAAAATCAACTTTCAAAATTTCAACTTTTTAGAATAATTTTAGCTTAAGGACCCCATTTCATGGCCAAAATAATGACCCCGACGAAATTGGTCAAAATTATCCCATAGTTCTAACCATTTTAAACTAAGTCCTTTAGGGGGTATATCAAATAATTAAAAAAATCAACTTTCAAAATTTCAACTTTTTAGAATAATTTTAGCTTAAGGACCCCATTTCATGGCCAAAATAATGACCCCGACGAAATTGGTCAAAATTATCCCATAGTTCTAGCCAATTTTAGCAAAGTCCCTTAGGGGGTATATCAAATAATTAAAAAAATCAACTTTCAAAATTTCAACTTTTTAGAATAATTTTAGCTTAAGGACCCCATTTCATGACCAAAATAATGATCCCGATGAAATTGGTAAAAATTATCCCATAGTTCTAGCCAATTTTAACAAAGTCCCTTAGGGGGTATATCAAATAATTAAAAAAATCAACTTTCAAAATTTCAACTTTTTAGAATAATTTTAGCTTAAGGACCCCATTTCATGGCCAAAATAATGACCCTGACGAAATTGGTAAAAATTATCCCATAGTTCTAACCATTTTAAACTAAGTCCTTTAGGGGGTATATCAAATAATTAAAAAAATCAACTTTCAAAATTTCAACTTTTTAGAATAATTTTAGCTTAAGGACCCCATTTCATGGCCAAAATAATGACCCCGACGAAATTGGTCAAAATTATCCCATAGTTCTAACCATTTTAAACTAAGTCCTTTAGGGGGTATATCAAATAATTAAAAAAATCAACTTTCAAAATTTCAACTTTTTAGAATAATTTTAGCTTAAGGACCCCATTTCATGGCCAAAATAATGACCCTGACGAAATTGGTAAAAATTATCCCATAGTTCTAACCATTTTAAACTAAGTCCTTTAGGGGGTATATCAAATAATTAAAAAAATCAACTTTCAAAATTTCAACTTTTTAGAAAAATTTTAGCTTAAGGACCCCATTTCATGGCCAAAATAATGACCCCGACGAAATTGGTCAAAATTATCCCATAGTTCTAACCATTTTAAACTAAGTCCTTTAGGGGGTATATCAAATAATTAAAAAAATCAACTTTCAAAATTTCAACTTTTTAGAAAAATTTTAGCTTAAGGACCCCATTTCATGGCCAAAATAATGACCCCGACGAAATTGGTCAAAATTATCCCATAGTTCTAACCATTTTAAACTAAGTCCTTTAGGGGGTATATCAAATAATTAAAAAAATCAACTTTCAAAATTTCAACTTTTTAGAATAATTTTAGCTTAAGGACCCCATTTCATGGCCAAAATAATGACCCTGACGAAATTGGTAAAAATTATCCCATAGTTCTAACCATTTTAAACTAAGTCCTTTAGGGGGTATATCAAATAATTAAAAAAATCAACTTTCAAAATTTCAACTTTTTAGAATAATTTTAGCTTAAGGACCCCATTTCATGGCCAAAATAATGACCCCGACGAAATTGGTCAAAATTATCCCATAGTTCTAACCATTTTAAACTAAGTCCTTTAGGGGGTATATCAAATAATTAAAAAAATCAACTTTCAAAATTTCAACTTTTTAGAATAATTTTAGCTTAAGGACCCCATTTCATGGCCAAAATAATGACCCCGACGAAATTGGTCAAAATTATCCCATAGTTCTAACCATTTTAAACTAAGTCCTTTAGGGGGTATATCAAATAATTAAAAAAATCAACTTTCAAAATTTCAACTTTTTAGAATAATTTTAGCTTAAGGACCCCATTTCATGGCCAAAATAATGACCCTGACGAAATTGGTAAAAATTATCCCATAGTTCTAACCATTTTAAACTAAGTCCTTTAGGGGGTATATCAAATAATTAAAAAAATCAACTTTCAAAATTTCAACTTTTTAGAATAATTTTAGCTTAAGGACCCCATTTCATGGCCAAAATAATGACCCTGACGAAATTGGTAAAAATTATCCCATAGTTCTAACCATTTTAAACTAAGTCCTTTAGGGGGTATATCAAATAATTAAAAAAATCAACTTTCAAAATTTCAACTTTTTAGAATAATTTTAGCTTAAGGACCCCATTTCATGGCCAAAATAATGACCCCGACGAAATTGGTCAAAATTATCCCATAGTTCTAACCATTTTAAACTAAGTCCTTTAGGGGGTATATCAAATAATTAAAAAAATCAACTTTCAAAATTTCAACTTTTTAGAATAATTTTAGCTTAAGGACCCCATTTCATGGCCAAAATAATGACCCCGACGAAATTGGTCAAAATTATCCCATAGTTCTAACCATTTTAAACTAAGTCCTTTAGGGGGTATATCAAATAATTAAAAAAATCAACTTTCAAAATTTCAACTTTTTAGAATAATTTTAGCTTAAGGACCCCATTTCATGGCCAAAATAATGACCCCGACGAAATTGGTCAAAATTATCCCATAGTTCTAACCATTTTAAACTAAGTCCTTTAGGGGGTATATCAAATAATTAAAAAAATCAACTTTCAAAATTTCAACTTTTTAGAATAATTTTAGCTTAAGGACCCCATTTCATGGCCAAAATAATGACCCCGACGAAATTGGTCAAAATTATCCCATAGTTCTAACCATTTTAAACTAAGTCCTTTAGGGGGTATATCAAATAATTTAAAAAATCAACTTCCAATATTTCAACTTTTTAGAATAATTTTAGCTTAAGGACCCCATTTCATGGCCAAAATATTGACCCCGACGAAATTAGACAAAATTATCCCAAAGATCTAAACATATTTAACAAAAGAAAAAATAATAACAGATTGTGTTATGGACACTTAGAAACTTTTCCATTTGTGCGATTTGTGGTAATTTTATTTCTAAGTCAGTATACCGAACGAATAACAAATTTTGTTATTAGGAGAGTTTTTGAAATGTATAACATTTCCTCTTATTGGCGTGTTATTAAACATTTTCAATATAATATCACTTCAATACCAAATATTGTTATTTTATCAGAAACTGTTATTAATTTTTCTTCTTGAAGTTGAACTTCAGGTTAAAATAATAACACTGTTTGTTATTTTAACAGGATTTGTTATTGAAATATTATGAATTTTGTTATTACCGTCTGCCCGGGAAGTCAACCTATGTGGAATCGGAAAGGGCATAAAATTTCCGATCTTTTGATACCCAAACATCTACGTTTTCTTGAAAACCTACGTTTTTAAATACCTGGGCAAAAAGTAAGTTTGATCCACGAGAACAAAAATTACGAAATTCCATACATTTTTGGCAGGTTGCTCAAACGAAACCATAACAACGTTTTTGCTTAGAGTTTACTTTGAGTTTTACTTTGACTATGATTATATTTTTTTCCCTTTGATCTTTGAGCAGTGGAATTATTTTCGAAAGTATAACTCAATTACACCAACTAAATCCAAAAATGGCTTGTATTTGGACTAAGATTCGGAGTTAAACTTCCCCAAAACAGCTCCCACTGTGCGTAACCGGAGATTAAAAGTTGAATTTGCCGCATACTACTGCTGAAGCCAGACTTTCCAGGCTTGTGCCAGAGCGAAAACCCACATCCTCACCCATGTTCGTACCGTGCCCCGTATCTGCTCGGAAAATATCGAGCTTGCTTTCGCGCGACGGGAGAAAATTTAATTTCGCGCGTGTAAACAAACTTTGCGCGAATCCCCACACGCCTCGATCTCTGGGGCGTTGTGCGATCAAAGAGCGAAATAAGCCGAGGCGAACTGGATGATGATGGGTAGTTAAATGACTTCCCACGCGCAATATTTGCGGCGTTTTTCGACTGCTGATGACGGTGTCGGGAGCGATGCGTGTTGTTATGGAAATAACGTAATTATTGTGACGTGCGGTGGACTCGGTAGAGTTGCATTCGCAGGAAGTAATATTTAAGTTATATTTCTTTAAGCAGTTCGACAACAAAACCAAAGCTTGTACTTCCTAGTGGATGAGTGGTAAGGATGGGTCAGAGCAAAACGTCAAGACCACCTTCCCAATAAACCATCCAACTACAAGCGAAACTTTCTTGAGGACACGGTAGAGATTTTCCCTCATCCTGTTAAAAAAAAGTCAAGCATCAACAATTTACGTCTTCCAAATTCCTTATCCTTTGACGGTTGCCATGGTGTTAGTTCTGGATCAGGCTGGAGTTGGTTCTATTCCCTATTATCAATTCCTCGACAACTTCCTTCCAGAGTGGTTTTTGCAATCGTGTATTGAGTTTTTAGAATGTTTTTTCGCTCAATTTCAATTGAAATGATATCGCAGAGAGATGAAAAACAGTAAATCATGAACTATTCGTACGTTCCGGATCCTGAATCGGTAGATAACCTGGTCCTTACATAAGTATTTGTGGAAAAAGTAGGGGATAGTGGGAGACTTGAGTCCCGGGGACACTTAATTCCTAGCCATCAATATCAATAGTTTAGACGATGAAGATTTTTTTCTTATTTTTCTAAAAGAAATTCAGAGTTTTTAATTTTAAGGGGTGGAGATCATTGATTCTTATGTAAAATCGCCCGGGGAACACGATGGTGATAAAATAAAATAAATATTAGACTGGCTCGTAGATACATGACAAAATAAAATGATTGAATCAAATTAGAACAAACTGTTTTTGATACCTTTTGGGCCTCAAAACAACCCCCTAAAATTTGGGAGCGATTGGTTGCGTCCATACATTGCACATTGCATTTCAATTTGTATGGGAATTTGTATGGAAAACCCTCTTTTTTACATTTAGATTTTTATCAATAACAATATCGTTCAAAGTTATAAAATTCTCTAAAACTTTCTCGAAGAAAGTACAGCGTGCTCAAAACTGGTCTAAAATGTGTTTTTTGCTCGGAAATCACGTTTTAGACCAGGTTTGAGCACGCTGTATCTTTTGAAAGGAGCAAGATAGCACAATGCTTTCTTCGGGAAAGTTTTAGAGAATTTTCTCAATTTTAACGCTGTTGTGCTGGTTTGAAAAATTAGTGGAAAAAATGATAAAAATTAAAATGTAAACAGATGGTTTCTTTTCCATTCTAGGCTATTTGTCCCTATTTTGGGCCTACTAAGCCGAGCGCACTTTTAATTTGATGTATTCTCAAAGGCTGCTATAGGCAGCCTTGCTTGTATTACATGAATAAGTTGGTTTTTTATGCTAATGCTATTAAACACATTTTTGACGAAAATACCTAATATTTCTGTATAAGCCCGAGAAACTAAAACATTTTTTGTCCCTATTTTGGGGATATTGCTTCTAGCATACGACCTTCTTTGTGCATATTTTCGGCCAACCTTCTGTTTGGTTGAAATCTCGAAGCACGTGGCGAACTTTTTTGACGTACGGTTCAGCCCCAGCTCGTACAGTACAGCCGTACAAATTCGGTCGACAAACATGCTAAATCATTGTGATGTTTTAAGCCACAAATCAACATTAGAATGATTGATTTCACTTGCATTTGGCTTGTATATGATTTTAATAATTTTTAACGAGTTTTAAACATAAATAAACAATTGTTGCGTAGCCAAACAACAAGCCCGTAATATGCAAGAAAGACTGTAACTTGTGAAAAGCGCACCCCAGGGATGCCACTTGGTTTTTTTTAAAATGTCTGTAAAAAAGTCTGTGTATGTCTGTGCATTTGTCTAAAATTCAAATATATAAATTTACAGTCATTGAAATCTATCAGAAATCGCGTTTTTAAGCATTTGAAGTCTAACGAAATAAGTTTCGACAAAAAAGATTGCAAAATATTAATTTAATGAAGTTAAAAAAGTTAAAAGTCTGTGCACCTCAAAAAATGTCTGGCACAAGCTCAAAAGTCTGTGAAACACAGACAAATCTGTGTGTCTGGCATCCCTGGCGCACCCACACTGTCACAATTTGTAGAAGTGTCAAATGGACTGAATATAGAGTAATTCTCTCCGAAATGGGCGAAGTAACTTTAATCAGTTATTTTATTGATTTGGTGGCAGTTTAGTGATTGTTTTTGCAACGGGATTGTGCAACCCACCAAAAAATCATATTGCCGGTGGTTGGAGATTCGGGGAACGGCTCTCATTCGTGTGCTGAGCGATGAAAGCCGTGACGCTGAGCGTCAACAAGCGGTAAGAAAAAGTGGTGAAGAAAAAAGTGAAGAGTGCTATTTTTATTGCTTTATTTCTAATTTAGGAGGAAAAAGTGAATTATTCTTGTCCACCAAAATGAAGATAATGACTGCAAGTAACATTCTCAAGTGGCAGATTCCTGCCAGATTTGGTGAAATGCTCAATTTCGTTGAATTAAGCAAAATAGGTACTAGGCCCAAAATAGGGACAAATACCCTAAATCCCATACAAAATTGAAATGCAATGCGCAAAGTGTGGACGCAACCAATTGCTCCCAGATTTCGGGGAGTTGTTTAGGAGCCTAAAAGTAATCGAAAAAAACAAGTTCTGAAAAATCGAACATCTCGAACCATCCTAATATATAAATATGAGCAATTCTCTACGAAATCGGTCTTTTTTCTTCAATTTTAATTTTTGTCTTTTTTAATCCGACTGAAACTTTTTTGGTGCCTTCGGTATGCCCAAAGAAGCCATTTTGCATCATTAGTTTGTCCATATAATTTTCCGTACAAATTTCGCAGCTGTCCATACAAAAATGATGTATGAAAATTCAAAAATCTGTATCTTTTGAAGGAATTTTTTAATCGATTTGGTGTCTTCGGCAAAGTTGTAGGTATGGATATGGACTACACTGAAAAAAAATTATACACGGTAAAAAAAAATTTGGTGATTTTTAATTTAACTTTTTGTCACTAAAACTTGATTTGCAAAAAAACACTATTTTTAATTTTTTTATTTTTTGATATGTTTTAGAGGACATAAAATGCCAACTTTTCAGAAATTTCCAGGTTGTGCAAAAAATCATTGACCGAGTTATGATTTTTTTAATCAATACTGATTTTTTCAAAAAATCGAAATATTGGTCGCAAATTTTTTTCAACTTCATTTTTCGATGTAAAATCAAATTTGCAATCAAAAAGTACTATATTAAAATTTTGATAAAGTGCACCGTTTTCAAGTTCAATCCATATTTAAATGACTTTTTTGAAAATAGTCGCAGTTTTTCATTTTTTTAGATTAGTGCACATGTTTGCACACTTCTGGTAAATATTTTTGAAAAGCTGAGAAAATTCTCTATATTTTGCTTCTTCGGACTTTGTTGATACGACCTATAGTTGGTGAAAGGTTTAAAAACAGGAAAATTGATGTTTTCTAAGTCTCACCAAAACAGCCCACTATTTTTTAATGTCGATATCTCAACAACGAATGGTCCGATTTTCAATGTTAATATATGAAACACTTGTGAAATTTTCCGATCTTTTCGATTACATTATTTTCAAAATATTCAAATCATGACTAACATTTTTAAAGGGCGTAATATTGAATGTTTGGCTCTTTTGAAATGTTAGTCTTGATTTGAAAATTTTGAAAATAATGTTTTCGAAAAGATCGGACAATTTCACAAATGTTTCATATATTAACATTGAAAATCGGACCATTCGTTGCTGAGATATCGACATTAAAAAATGGTGGGCTGTTTTGGTGAGACTTAGAAAACATCAATTTTCCTGTTTTTAAACCTTTGCATTGCAATATCTCACCAACTATAGGTCGTATCAACAAAGTCCAAAAAAGCAAAATATAGAGAATTTTCTCAGCTTTTCAAATTTTTTTTTTCAGAAGTGTGCAAACATGTGCACTAAACTAAAAAAATGAAAAACTGCGATTTTTTTAAAAATAGTCATTTAAATATGCAGCAATTCCCCACGAAAACAGCATGGAAAAAAACAAATTCCTCGGATCGGGCTCAAAATTTTTCTGGGAGTTCCCTGGCCGAAATAATTAGACCCTTTTTTTTGTTTGGCCATTAGGGTGACCTACGCCGTGTTAGGGTGGTCTGAAAAATGGCCAATTTCGTTAATTTTTGCAAAAACCACTTTTTTCGAAAAATCATAACTCCTCGCCATTTTAACCGATTTCAATTGTCTTATACGCAAATGAAAGGTGATAAGTTGACCTTTCAAAGAAAAATAGTAAGAAGTTTCAAAAATCTAGCCTAACATATGAAAAGAGCGTATGAAACTTTAAAATGTCGTTTTGACGGTGTCTGAGCCAAAGAGCCTATGTCTGGAAATATTTTTATCGGATTCCCCGGACATTTTTACATAACATACTACAAAATTGGAGGAGTTCATTAACAGGATTCTGAGATATGATTTTTTGAAAATAAAATCCGTGTTTTTTGACGCGCCGCGCGCAAAAACCGGAGAATGACGAAATTGGCAAAAAATCAACTTTTTTCACTAAAACTGCGATAACTTTAAAATTTCAGCGATGACCTATAGATGTTTGGGTACCAAAATTTTCATAATTAAGAGACGCAACATAGGCTCTTTGGTCCAGACACCGTCAAAACGGCATTTTAAAGTTTCATACGCTCTTTTCATATGTTAGGCTAGATTTTTGAAACTTCTTACTATTTTTCTTTGAAAGGTCAACTTATCACCTTTCATTTGCGTATAAGACAATTGAAATCGGTTAAAATGGCGAGGAGTTATGATTTTTCGAAAAAAGTGGTTTTTGCGAAAATTGGCGAAAATGCCCATTTTTCAGACCACCCTAACACGGCGTAGGTCACCCTAATGGCCAAACAAAAAAATACGGGTCTAATTATTTCGGCCAGGGAACTCCCAGAAAAATTTTGAGCCCGATCCGAGGACTTTTGTTTTTTTCCATGCTGTTTTCGTGGGGAATTGCTGATGGATTTAACTTGAAAACGGTGCACTTTATCAAAATTTTATTAAAGTACTTTTTGATTGCAAATTTAATTTTACATCGAGAATGAAGTTCTAAAAAATTTGCGACCAATATTTCGATTTTTTGAAAAAATCAGTATTAATCAAAATCAAAATCATAACTCGGTCAATGATTTTTTACACAACTTGGAAATTTCTGAAAAGTTGGCATTTTATGTCCTTTAAAACATCCTTTAAAACATTTTTTTGCAAATCAAATTTTAGTGATAAAAATTTAAATAAAAAAATCACCAAATTTTTTACCGTGTATCATTTTTTTCCAGTGTAGTCCAAATCCATACCTACAACTTTGCCGAAGACACCAAATCGATCAAAAAATTCCTTCAAAAGATACAGTTTTTTGAATTTTCATACATCATTTTTGTATGGACAGCTGCGAAATTTGTACGGAAAATTATATGGACAAACTAATGATGCAAAATGGCTTCTTTGGGCATACCGAAGGCACCAAAAAAGTTTCAGTCGGATTAAAAAATATAAAAAAAATCGAATGACCGAAATCCTAGAGAACTGCTCAGTACTCTGAAGTGATTTAAAATTACCGAATTTTTGGCCGCAATCTTCGATTTAAAATCCATGATGGCAACCAAAATGGCGGTTATCAAATATTGAAAAAAATGCATTTTGTTATTTAATAGACAATCAACCCCTCAAATTTGACTAAAATGAGGTCACAGAATCCAAATTTGGTGTTAAGAGCAAGAAAATAAAAGGGAAATGTTTTTTTTTTGTTCATGATTTCATTATGGAAAAAAAATTATGGAGGATTATATCGATAAAAAATAAAACGTTTGGATTTGAGAAAAGCTCAAAAGTTCATACTTTGGTTCGAAATACAATAAAGCTTGAAATTTTTTTCATAATTATTTGTTTTTTTTTTCGTGGAAAACTTCTTTTAGCATTTTTTACCTCGTTTTTTGGGAAAATTATGAAAATGGTGAAAGAGGCGTAAAAACGTAACATAAAATTTGTCTAAAAATTCAGGGGCGAAAATTATTTTTGAAGACAGACTTTGTATTGAAAATATATATATATATATACCTGGAACAATGTTTGGTTTTGAGCATGAGCATGAGCATGAGAGATCACCCATGGTTGCCCCTCCGTTGCTGAACAGAACCGTAATATCCTTTCAGCACTACTGATTATAGGCTTCGACGATCTAGTGGTGTTTCCCTTATCAACAGCATGTATGAATGCGCTGAAAAGATAAAACACCATGATTGCCAAAACAAGATCAGTTGCGAATAGGTAGCAGTCATTGGCCACCAACGGCGCCCGCCATGTCAGTTTGTAGATCTCGATTTTTAGGGACGGGAATGTTAGTTAGCGCAGGTTGCTACTAGGGCAGCTGATTTACTCTGTGCTTACACCCCACAAGCGCCAGGAACCTGAAAATTGGTTAGTAGGATAGGGTGTTTGGTCAGGATTCATCATAGAAGATGATTATGCGACCCAAAATCATAGTGTTTGTTGAAAGGTATTATATTTTATTCTCAAGGCAAACAATCGGTTGCTGCGGATGAGACATTTCCCGTTTAACTGTTGTTAAATTTTAAATGAAATGGTTTAATCTTAGACAGCCGGCTGTGGAATGATAAAACCAAATAATATTTATTTATAAAATGAGGTGTTAAACGCAATGCTGCAATGATAACGTAGTCTGATTTTTAATTATATAATCATTTAGTTCATGAATTTGCAACGGAATAGACGCGACGAACTCAATCATCAAGTGCCTTCCGATCTTCTTTCTGTTAGCTAGATAAGGTATTGATTTTCGTTGCCTCTCGAGCTACGATGCTATGGAGAGGGCTTAACACACAAACAACCGACGTCGAGCCCTCCGAGCTACGGAGCTATGGGAAGGTCTTTTCAACACAAAAAGACTCGCGCACCACACGACGTTCTTAATGAATCAAAATAATTTTGCTGCGCGATAAACCTAACGAACTTAGATCGTTTTTATCGAAAACTATATCACAATTCACGACAAAAATGCGAAACAAAAGGCACACACAAAACAAATCACTTTTCACTCCGAATATTTTTTACGACCACGCGCTCCCTTTGCCAATTATGTACTGATGACGCTGCATTTTCGGAGGGTAATCTTCTCCTCGCAGCGCACAATTCACGACAAAAATGCGAAACAAAAGGCACACACAAAAAAAAATCACTTTTCACTCCGAATATTTCTTTACGACCACGCGCTCCCTTTGCCAATTATGCACTCTATACCTGGAACAATGTTTGGTTTTCACTAAGAAATGCTACATAAAACATTTGATTATCCCATTGTTATTGTATTGAACCACACCATAAATTCAATGATTTAGCGTTAAATTCATTAGATTTTAAGCAGTGAATAACTTAACAAAGTAAAGCATCCTCAATTAAACAAACAACCACTACTATTCGATTTGTGGCATAAACCAATCATAAACTGTTTTTGCTGATTATATTCGAAGGTTGGTACAACATACAAAATTTTGTAGCTTTCTCAATCAAATAACAAAGTTTACACGATTATTCGATTCAAATTTGAACGTTTGCCAACATTTTTGAAATCTTCAAATGTAAAGTATTGAATAAATTAAAAATTATATTTACAGTACGTGTTTTTTTATTATTTAAAATATATTTCAATGAAAGCACCTCAAAAAAGTGTACCCAAAACAACTCCAGCCCTTTGGCGAAGCTACGAAGCCACCTTTTGATCACCGGCATCAGGCAGTTCATATCCGTTGCGTCGAAGGACACTTTCGCGCTCCAACAACCCGATTCAGTTCGCGGAAGACCGCCAGCCCTGGAGAACAGGCTACCACCACTAAGCAGTGCCAATGCTGTGGTCAACCTGGATTAGGGTGGCTCATGTTGGTGTGAAAACCGTTTTTTTCTGAATTTAAATTGGAGTTTAGATGATCAATGAGGATCAGTTTGCGACCTTGCAAAAGTTATTGTACTACAATTGATCAAAAACCAAAACAAAACATTTCAAACGTACCACCCTAGCCGTGGATGCGCCAATGAACATTCAGCCCAACGACCAACCCGGTGGGACATTTCTTGACATAGGCTTGGCCCTAGAGCACACACCATAACTGTCAATTTGTGGCGGCATAAATTACGGCTAATTACCATGTAGACTAGCTCTATCTCGGGAGGAGCAGCAGGAGCTGTTTGCACTTCTGTAGTCAACCCTTGGAGTCTTGCCAGCGCAGAAGAAGAAGACGAACAAGAGCAAGAACAAGTCAGCACGGAACGGAAGACACTTCAACCGGTGGCGGCAACCTGTTCCAAACAGGACTCATATCCTGTCCGTGCTAGTGCGCCTTGGGGGAGAGTTCTACGCCGACGGTGGAAAACAGGTTCAGCACCACTCGGAGGCCTCGGTGTCGAACCATTTACGAGCTAATGTGATAATTTGTATTTTGCACGGGCTTTACCTTTAATTTTGCTCCGGTGGTAGTTTTCTTGATGTTTTTTTTTTTGCATGTAAGGAACAATCCTGTCCAAGGACGCCATACAAACTTGGGACAGGATAAAAACACAACTCGACATTTTTGAAGTTGATGTCAGTAAACGCCTCAGTTTCGAAAAGTTCGACGTTTTTCTGCATACATTTTTGCGATTTTCCTTATATAAACTTCAACGATTAAAAGCGACACTACACGGAGAAAAAAAAGTTACCCAATATATCCCTAATGGCAAAACAATAAATACGGGTCCATAGAACTATATAGCAGTTCTCTACGGAATCGGTCTTTTTTCTTTAATTTTAATTTTTGTATTTTTTAATCCGGCTGAAACTTTTTTGGTGCCTTCGGTATGCCCAAAGAAGCCATTTTGCATCATTAGTTTGTCCATATAAATTTCCATACAAATTTGGCGGCTGTCCATGTGTCCATACAAAAATGATATGTGAAAATTCAAAAATCTGTATCTTTTGAAGGACTTTTTTGATCGATTTGGTGTCTTGGGCAAAGTTGTAGGTATGGATATGGACTACACTGAAAAAAAAATGATACACGGTAAAAAAAATTGGTGATTTTTTTATTTAACTTTTTGTCACTAAAACTTGATTTGCAATAAAAAACTATTTTAATTTTTTTTTATTTTTTGATATGTTTTAGAGGACATCAAATGCCAACTTTTCAGAAATATCCAGAATGGGCAAAAAATCTTTGACCGAGTTATGATTTTTTGAATCAATACAGATTTTTTCAAAAAATTGAAATATTGGTCGCAAAAATTTTTCAACTTCATTTTTTGATGTAAAATCGAATTTGCAATCAAAAAGTACTTTAGTAAATTTTTGATAAAGTGCACCGTTTCCAAGTTATAACCATTTTTAGGTAACTTTTTTGAAAATAGTCGCAGTTTTTCATTTTAAAAAAATAGTGCCCATGTTTGCACACCATTGAAAAAAATATTTTTGAAAAGCTGAGAAAATTCTCTATATTTTGCTTTTTCGGACTTTGTTGATACGACCCTTAGTTGCTGAGATATAGCCATGCAAATGTTAAAAAACTAACTTAATCCACCTATGTGGTTGGTGCCTTCCTCACCCTTTTCCAACAATGGGTGATATGTGATATGATGGGTTTGGACACAATTTTCGTCTGATTTCGTTAAGTTCCGGAATACAAAAAACACACATGTCACTCAAGGGCTCATAAGTCGCATCTTAAGTGGTCATAGCATGAGACAGGGTTGCCAGATCTTCAATGTTTTAGACTCGTTGGAAGGGTCTTTCGATTACTTAACCAACGATGGGTTAGATGGTGGATCCGGACATTGTTTACATACATTTAAGTGAGATCCGGCTACAAAAAAGTAAATAAATGTCACTTAAGTGGTCATAGCTCAAGACAGGGTCATCAAAGTTTTAGATTCGTTGGAAAGGTCTTTCGATAACCTTACCAACGATGGGTCGGATGATGGATCCGGACATTGTTTACATACATTTAAATGAGATCCGGCTACAAAAAAAGTACATAAATATCACTTAAGTGGTCAGAACTCGAGACAAGGTTGCCAGATCTGCAATGTTTTAGACTCGTTGGAAGGGTCTTTCGATAACCTAACCAACGATGGGTCGAATGGTGGATCCGGACATTTTTTACATACATTTAAGTGAGATCCGGCTACAAAAAAAAGTACATAAATATCACTTAAGTGGTCAGAACTCGAGACAGGGTTGCCAGATCTGCAATGTTTTAGACTCGTTGGAAAGGTCTTTCGATTACCTAACTAACGATGGGTCAGATGGTGGATCCGAACATTGTTTATATGTATTTAAGTGAGTTCCGGCTACAAAAAAGTACATTAATATCACTTAAGTGGTTATAACTCGAGTCAGGGTTGCCAGATCTTCAATGATTTAGATTCGTTGGAAAGGTCTTTTGATTACCTAACCAACGATGGGTCGGATGATGGATCCGGACATTGTTTACATGCATTTAAGTGAGATCCGGCTACAAAAAAGTACATAAATATCACTTAAGTGGGTATAACTCGAGACAGGGTTGCCAGATTATCAATGTTTTGGACTCGTTGGAAAGGTCTTTCGATTACCTAACCAACGATGGGTCAGATGGTGGATCCAGACATTGTTTACATGCATTTAAGTTAGTTCCGGCTACAAAAAAGTACATAAATATCACTTAAGTGGTTATAACTCGAGACAGGGTTGCCAGATCTTCAATGTTTTAGCCTCGTTGGAAAGGTCTTTTGATTACCTAACTAACGATGGGTCGGATGATGGATCCGGACATTGTTTACATACATTTAAGTGAGATCCGGCTACAAAAAAGTACATAAATATCACTTAAGTGGTTATAACTCCAGACAGGGTTGCCAAATCTTCAATGTTTTAGACTCGTTGGAAAGGTCTTTCGATTACCTAACCAACGATGGGTCAGATGGTGGATCCAGACATTGTTTACATGCATTTAAGTGAGATCCGGCTACAAAAAAGTACATAAATATCACTTAAGTGGGTATAACTCGAGACAGGGTTGCCAGATTATCAATGTTTTGGACTCGTTGGAAAGGTCTTTCAATTACCTAACTAACGATGTATAACATGATGATGTTTGGTTCAGTTTACTGCCATTTATTCAACTTTCGAAAATATGCGAAAACACATTTTTATACATAACTTTTGAACTACTTATCGAAACTTCAAACAATTCAATAGCACCGTATGGGACCCTAAACCAAGTCGAATGCGACTGGTTTGGTCAAAATCGGTTCAGCCAGTGCTGAGAAAACTGCGTGACATTATTGGTCACATACACACACACATACACACACACATACACACACATACACACACACATACACACAGACATTTGTTCAGTTTTCGATTCTGAGTCGATATGTATACATCAAGGTGGGTTTTCGAGCTTTAAATAAAAAGTTCAATTTTAGAGCAGGATTATAGCCTTACCTCAGTGAGGAAGGCAAAACGTAACTTAATCCACCTTTAGGTGGTTGGTGCCTTCCTCTCATTTAAAGAGTGATTACAATCCCCTAAAGTGTCCACATGGTTTATGGATCTCCCCTAACGTGATCGCAGCACCTAAGAGGTCCTAATAAAAATAAGTGACGAGTAAAAAAAACAGACTTCCTACAGACTTTTTGTCAAGATTATACAGACACCGCCTTTCAGGAAAATGGCATCCCTCTACAAGGCTTTTTTCGTGGCGACCAGACGGGACCATTTGAGGTTATGTAAATTCAGACCATTTTTTAAACTGCTTGTAATTTTAGATAGGTAAGTCAGATCTTGAAAATTCTTAATCCACAAGAAAGGTCTTCTCATATGCTTTCTAAAAATATATAACATGTGAGGGTTTCATGAAAAAACCACCCTTTTTACCATAATTTTAATTTAATATGAAACAGTTTTTTTAACATAACTTTTTAAATACATGATAAAACTGCATGAATTTAAATAGCAACTTAGGGGACGTTAAGACGGATCGATTAAAACCATTCCGGCCAAAATCGGTTGAGCCTTTGACAAGATATTCCAGTGACATTGATTTGGTACACATGTCTACATACAGCCAAACACACAGACATTTGCTCAGCTGGTGATTCTGAGTCGATATGTACAAATGAAGGTAGGTCTAGGATGTCTAACTAAAAAGTTCGTTTTTCTAGTGATTTTATAGCCTTTCCTCAGTAAAGTGAGGAAGGCAAAAATTGATGTTTTCTAAGTCTCACCCAAACAACCCACCATTTTCTAATGTCGATATCTCAGCAACTATAGGTCCGATTTACAATGTTAAAACATGAAATATTTGTGAAATTTTTCGGTCTTTTCGAAAAAAATATTTTCAAAAAATTTAAATCAAGACTAACATTTCAAATGGGCGTAATATTGAATGTTTGGCTCGATTGAAATGTTAGTCTTGATTTTAAATTTTTGAAAATATTTTTTTCGAAAGGATAGGAAAATTTTACGAATGTTTCATGTTTTAACATTGTAAATCAGACCGATAGTTGCTGAGATATCGACATTGAAAAATGGTGGGCTGTTTGGGTGAGACTTAGAAAACATCAATTTTTCTGTTTTTTAACCTTTGCATGGCTATATCTCAGCAACTAAGGGTCTTATCAACAAAGTCCAAAAAAGCAAAATATAGAGAATTTTCTCAGCTTTTCAAAAATATTTTTTTGAATGGTGGGCAAACATGGGCACTATTTTTTTAAAATGAAAAACTGCGAATATTTTCAAAAAAGTTACCTAAAAATGGTTATAACTTGGAAACGGTGCACTTTATCAAAAATTTACTAAAGTACTTTTTGATTGCAAATTCGATTTTACATCAAAAAATGAAGTTGAAAAATTTTTGCGACCAATATTTCAATTTTTTGAAAAAATCTGTATTGATTCAAAAAATCATAACTCGGTCAAAGATTTTTTGCCCATTCTGGAAATTTCTGAAAAGTTGGCATTTGATGTCCTCTAGAACATATCAAAAAATAAAAAAAAAAATTAAAAATTGTGTTTTTTTGCAAATCAAGTTTTAGAGACAAAAAGTTAAATTAAAAATCACCAAATTTTTTTTACCGTGTATCATTTTTTTTTCAGTGTAGTCCATATCCATACCTACAACTTTGCCGAAGACACCAAATCGATCAAAAAATTCCTTCAAAAGATACAGATTTTTGAATTTTCACATATCATTTTTCTATGGACAGCTGCCAAATTTGTATGGGAAATTATGTGGACAAACTAATGATGCAAAATGGATTCTTTGGGCATACCGAAGCCACCAAAAAAGTTTCAACCGGATTAAAAAATACAGAAAAAATCGAATGACCGAAATCTCAGAGAATTGCTCTATAGTTAAAAAATAAAAAAGACAAAACTATGCTTTAGTAAAAAAAAAGAAAGCACAATCAATTCAAACCCATTTTCAAATTGCTTCTTCGGATATAAGAAATCCATGAGCAAAATGAGAATCCAGTTGAAAATAACTCAACATTTCAATATCGAAAGAAAGTCCTGCAACAAGCTGACGGCGTACAAACTTGCAGTTCACAATAGTGACCCATTTCAGTGGAGTATTTCCATCGGAAAGAAATACTGGCCATATTGTCACGCCGGGGGAAGTGCAAACATTTGCCACGTTCATCACCAGATATGGTTCAATATTTGCCCACAACTAGTGCGCATTTCCAGACGCGCCAAACAAAATTGTTGTTGAACAGGAAAATAACTCGCCGATCAATTCAGCTATCGTTATGTGTTAAAGCTTTTTTTTATAAATTTTAATCTTGTTTGTTTTTCAGCAAATAAAGAGAAATTATTTGATCATTTAGATTAGAAAACAAAAGTTCATAAAATTTTGTAGATTTTGACGACACTTCAGATAACCATTCAACCTACAAGTGTCCCATTAACGTGACAGAAGCGGGCAGATCCCGGACGGATGCCCGCTGTTGACAGGTTCAATTTGCGAGGGAGGATGAAATTGCAAATTCTCACCGGATCCAGTCTTCGATATGAGCTCTGGTGGTGGTTGCAATCAGCAATCAGCTCGTTCCTTGTTGCCGCTATTTGTATTCACCAGCGAGAGAAAAAATCGTTGCCGGCTTATCGATAAGAGGATGAGAGATGGGGAAAAGATTTTTGCTAAGGTCAATTGGTTTTTGTGATAGGTTGAACAATGGCCAGAAAAAATATTACAATTTTAAGATAACTTTTTTTTGCTTATAAAATCAAATGATCTGTTTTATCTTTATTTGATTTTCTTGTCAGTATTATATAGCACTATGCTATTATTACCGTCTTTACATATTTTCTTCTAATCTCTCTCTTCTGAAATCACGTTTTAAATCACAAAAAAAATCAAACACCTCCAAGAGAAAAAGGTTCCTTGAACTCCTTTCTTCCCCCAGCCAACAAAAAGGTGGGGAACTACCTGGTGGCTCTGGCAAATGATCTCACCCCGGGTTGGGATTTTAAAAATAGAACCAGTGACTAACAGTCCATCGGGGTCCTCTCACTCTTCCCTAGTGGTACGTGTGGAGAGGTCCCAAGGCAGGAAAAAAAAGTGCCAATTGACTGCGGTTGACGCGGAATGGTGTAACCGGTTCCAGCCATGGGCGGCGGCGGCTTCACGATGAATTGAGTCATTAAGATATGTTGGGGCTGATTTGAGGTTGTCTATCGTGAGTTTTGGCTGTTGTTAAATAACATTTAAATTTGTTTTATTTCTTCCGATTTGATTACTATCCAGATTAGAAGCTGATCATTTTTGGATCTCAATATTCTTTTTTTACATTGTTGATTTAGCCTTTACTAGCTAAAGGCTCAACGCTGTCGTGCTAACTTGTCGCACGTAGCTTTTTGACGATCCGAGTAAAACGCATTTAAATGTTTAACCTTGAATGAACAAAATCTAGAGCACGCAACGTAAACAATAACAAATACGTGTTGTTTGGTTGACCCTTCTGTGCATTGCACAGTGCACAGTGGCAAAAACGGGTGAAAAAACGGATCTTTTGATGCCGTCAGTTTCTGCCTGCCAAAAGAATCATTATTAATGTAAAAAATTACGAGGAATCGATTGGTGGTACTCTCATTAGCGGCAAATGACTGTAAGTTGTCCATTTTACCCCATTTTGCCTTTTTTAGGGTGTTTTTCTCTAATATCTTCAATTGCCGTAGTTTGCCTGTCTTATTTTATGTAAAAAATCACGAGAAATCGATTGGCGACACTCTCAATAGCGGCAAATGACGGCAAGGATCCATTTTGCCTCATTTACCCCTATTGATGTGTTTTTATTAATATCTTGAATTACTGTAGTTTCCTACAGTTTTAAAGCATGTTATTTTATGTAGAAAATCGTGAGGAATCGATTTGTGACATTTTCTTTGGCGGTAAATGACAGCATGGGCTCATTTTGCCCCAGTTACCCCATTTTATGTGTTTTTCGTCAATATCTATAATTTCCGTTGTTTTTATACTTTGAAAGTATGCTATTTTATGTAAAAAAATCCCGAGAAATCGATTGGTGACACTCGCATTGATGGCAAATGACGGCAGGGGTCCATTTCGCCCCATTTGACCGCTTTCTAATGTGTTTTTCGTAAATATCTTGAAATTACATTATTTCTTACAGTTTCAATGTATATTATTTTATGTAGAAAATCACGAGGGATCGATTGGTGGTGTTCTCATAAACGGCAAACAATGGCAAAGGCTTGTTTTGCCCCATTTACCCCATTTTATGTATTTTCTTTAATATCTTGAATTGCCGTGTTTTTTTTAGAGCGAGTTGTGGCGCTATAACCACGGCAAATAGTGTCCAGGGCATTCGTGGAAATACAATGTCCCATCCCAGAGGGTCCCGGAATACATCCAAAAATCTCGGAGCGTATGGTAGTATGTCCCCACGCTTCTTCCTCCCCTGTCGATTCAGAATTGTGTTGTTGTTCGAACACTCAGTGCTCAAACTCAACCCACTTCAAACGAATCATGTATCTGCGATACGACTTTACGCAGTAGGCCTGGCCGCTTTAACGCTTGTGATGTTTCAACGCATTCCGATGCAATGGCGCACTACAAATGTTAATGAATGACAAGAAGAGTGCTAGGAGTCATCTAACCTAAGGCACTCTCCAGGATCCCTTCGAAAAATTGGCTGCGCTAGGGTCTGATTAGATTAGATTAGATTAGATATCTTAAATTGCCGTGGTTTTCCAAACTTTAAATAAATGTTATTTTATGCAGAAAATCACGAGGAATCGATTGAGAACACTCTAAATTGCGACAAATGGCGACAAGGGCCCATTTTATCTCATTTTTTAATAGCGTTGAAGATATCCGAGAAAAACACCCTAAAAAAGGCTATGTGGGGTAAAATGGACCACTTCCCGCCATTTGCCGCTAATGAGAGTACCGCCAATCGATTCCTCGTAATTGTTTACATTAAAAATGATAATTTTGACAGGCAGAAACTGACGGCATCAAAAGATCCGTTTTTCACCCGTTTTTGCCCACTGTGCAGTGGTCCAGATCGCAAAATTAAGTGGAAAACGGATTTTACGAAAAAATGTTGAAGTTTTGGAGCTTTGGTGTCTTGAGAAGAGTTGTTGCAAATGCAATGGGGCAACTTTTGGTTTTGTTGAAAATTAGGGCGGTGCACTATTAGGGTGATTTTGAAAATCTAACTTTTCAGGAATATTTTTGGGAATTTTTTCGTCTTCTAAAAAGTTGTTGAGCTTGCCAATCCAAACATTTTTGTCGAAGACACTAAAATTTTATCTCGTAATCTACGCCTTCTACGACCAAATTAATAGAAAGCATCTAAACAAACCTTCAAAAATCAGTTTTTTGAATGTGGCTATTTAGGATTAAGTTTTAGAGAAAAGTGATGTTGGGGGCACTTTTAGAGCTCTAAAAACAAACAATTTTATTTTTTGACAGGTCAATTTGGACTTAAGGGTCAAAAGTTACAGCCATTTTAAGGTAAAAAAGATGCAAATTTAAAACTTAAATATCACGAAAAGGCGCAGGCCAAATTTTAAGCACTAGGTTGCAGTTGAAAGAAAAAATCCAGCACTACTACCCAAAACTCAGAGTCGAGATAATCGTTCTCTCAAAATTTATTGAGGGCTCAGTGCCAAAATCGATAGAATAATGGTACCAACTCACACCATCATAACAAATGAGTTCATTCGTTAGTTGAATCAATAAATCTCCAACAAGTGTCATACATCGACTTCTGACTTCTCCATGGTCACCAAGCTGTGGTGGCCGAGGCAGCTAAGTCATTGGATTGGTTTGTCAAAGGTCTCTGGTTCGATTCCCGTTGTCGACACTTTTGGTTTTTTGTTTGACGGATGAACTTTTTTTGCAAATGAACCTCGAGAGAATAGTTCTATCGCCCATCTCGAGCTGTGTTCTCTGCGTCCGTGAATGGTACCACTATTCTCTCGACTCGAGACCATCATTCTCTCGGACTAGCGCTGCCAGTTTTGGGTGTAGTAATTGTTGATAATATTCAATCTGAACATGAACGGAAAATTTAGATAGCTTATAAAACATAAAAAAATGATTGTTTTTTGTTCATTGTTGTGCTTTGGATTTCAAATCAACCACAATTTTTAAGCCAATGTGATACAAATCAAATAAGTTTCTAATAAATATAGCTTTTTTTTTCTATGATATGACAGCTTTAGCAAAATCTATGAAACTGTCTATAAAAACAAGAAACGAAAATAAATAAAATGATTACAGCCAATGTATTTTTTTTTGATAAGTTTAGAATTTTCATGTTAAATTATTTTCCAAATTATCTTTAAGTCACTACTGTCAATTGGGGAAAATGGGGACTACAGGCTGAATAGGTACAGATTTTACAGCAATGAATTTGGAAATCGGTGTACTAATTGTTTTGTTCTGTTCCTGTTTTAACCGAAATCAATAAAAAATCAAAGCATTTGGCTTAACTCTTTCAGGCCTGATGGGTCATATATGACTTAAAATTGAAAATTTTCAAAAGAAGCCTATAATTTTCGTATGGTAATAAAAATCATTTTCCCATAACTAACTCAAAAAATATTTTTTTTTCAAAATTCAGGCTTGAAAGGGATAAACAGCTGTTTTAATTCGATATATTTGTCCTGATTTGCTCCAGATGCCGTTGTTTGATGAAAAATAATTAAATATAATATTTTTTATGATTGATATCATAAATATAATACCAAGTATTTTTAAAATAAATAAAATTAAGTATAACATATTTTAAGCTTAGGGAATTTTGCGGATCTGTAAGTAATCAACTATTCATCTATTTCAGCAAAAAACAAATCAAAATTTGCAGGCCAAAATTTCTTTTTTTCGGAAATTCTCGGTTTTTGTACTGGGAATTCCCGGGATGGACGCACTTATTGTTAGACGAAAGCGATTTCCGCGTTACCCATCCTTGAAAAGTTGGATCAATCTTTCTTAAGTGTTCTTAATTTGTCTATGAGGTTGCCAGAATTTTCAATGCCTATGACTCGTCGAATGGTTCTTTCAAATACTTATCCATCAACGGGCTCTAAAACAGTTTCAGAACTACTTTTTCTCAAAGTTATATATTTTGCAAAAGTGGCAGCACTGCTGAAAGTTTTAGGCACTTGCATGTTTTTGTAGTGGATTTTTAGAACAAGATTGACGATCTGGTATCATTGTGAGATATCAATAACTCAGAAGAATCATTAAATTAAAAAGAGATTTAATCTTTTAACCATTAGGTTACAAAAGTATACTCCACTCATACTGTAGAAACGCCACTGAAAAGTCAGTGGGAAATAAACCCCGGGATAAAGGATGCAATCTGCATGATGGAATCGCAGCTGGAACTACTTACATCTGGCCACCACCATCGGCAACCGGTTACCCCTGAGCTCGTGGTCAGCCGCAACCCGTTCGCGGGGACATTTTCTTATATTAATTACAATTATGATAAAATTTATAGCTCCAGTTGCGTTGCTTTTCTAAAAAAAAATGTTTTTTTTGTCTTTTTATTTACACCATAATTTATGGCGCTGGGAAGCCACGCGACTTTTCTGCGGTCGGACCTTCGTGGTTGACTCTACTGCTCTGGTCTGTTAATATAAAATGTTTAAAAATAGAAAAAAAGCAAAAAAAAAGTGATAAGCTTTTATATTTATGCGCGCAACACCACCGCCGACCGATCGCAAGTAAAACTGCGCGCCAAGTCCGGTTCTTCTGCCTACTCTGCGAGATGGCCCAGGAGCGCAACCCCGGGAAGAGGTTGACGAGGCTGTGGTTGAGTCCATGACCACTTGCAGGTAGAGTACAACGGGCGCGGACGTTTTACGCGCAAAATTTATCCACTTTAATAATTTATTTTATTTTTATTTATATTATCCTAGGCCCCAATTAACATTAATATTCAGCGTGAATGTGTGAAACACAGCCGCACGCAATCTGCTCCGGTTTGTTAAGAGTATGTGAGTCTGTCTTTGAATGAACTTAAGGTACGCCACCTTGATACCATGCTTTCTTGATGCAATAGATTTCTGTCCTGGAAACGTCACTTAATCATTCTTTCTAAAACTTATTTTAAATTGTTACAAAAACCATGCTGCAGTGTTGCCAAAGCATCAAACTTTGTAGTGAACTTCAAATACCAATACAATTATATTTAAAAAAAAAGTTTTGGAATTCAGTTTCTTGAAATTTTGCAAAACAATGCAATAGCTGATTTTTTTTTAAATCGACAAATAATGTTAACATCTTCCTCTAGCTTATTTGTTAAATAATGGTGGATGTGGACTCAAAAGAAGGTTAATTGTATAGTATTTAGGCATTCTCATAATTTGTTCAAAAAGATGGATATTTGTATTTTTTTGCAAAGAAATCAAACCTACTTTTCTTCAAAATTGTTTTCTGACACAATTTAAAAGTCAGGATTTTAATTTAAATATTGTGTAAAGAGTATCACACTTTATTCATCAAACAGGGTATGCTCAATCAATTTCAACCGCTTGAATCGATTATCTTTTTGAAACAAATCGTTCAACCGACAGCAGCAGTGACCAATGCCAAGTGAAGCCACCAGCCTGCCGGCAAATTGAGCATGGTGTCAATTCCTTTGCAAAAAAATTATTTTTATTTTTTTAGAGTCATCGTTTATTTGAATTTTAATTGATAAATCTAGCAAAACCATCATACAAATATTTTCTTCACAAGGTTTCTGATTTGTACAAGTCCCCACCATCAACTATCCCCCAGATGCAACATTGTATCGAACCTGCCAGCGAGAGATAAATTATCCGACTGTTGCGCGGCCCATCGACGGCGGCGATCGACCGCATAAACTGTGTCGGTCGGTTGGGTGTCCTCTCCTGGGGAAAGCAGCTCCCCCTGTCACGTTGATTGGAAGCAACGCCGATGTTAATCGGACGAGAGTGTTCCGCCGTAATTTCTTTTTTCCTGATACACTTAGCGCCCGTTTTGTCCCGTGAAACTGGTTTGGTGGTTGACGCATTGGGAAAATAATCGGAATATTTTTTTCCTGAAACTTGAACATTTCGAATCTTTGAAAGTTTCAGAAAAATGCGATTTTTAAATAATTTCATAAAATAATCATTGGACAAATCTTAACATTTTTTAAATTACAAATCTCATTTTTACAAATCTTTCAGAAATTACTGTTCGAATTTAATTTAGATTTTAAACTTTCGCGCAAGGCTATTAAAAACCGTCGAGAGTAGTTTACGTGGGTGGGAGCAATTGTTTTGGGATTTCTCCAAAACATTCTTCAATGTTAAAAAACAGCCAGCAAATCCAAGCATAACGGGATAGTTGTTGTTGTTGTTGTTGTTGTTGTTAAGTACTTTAGAATGTGTACTTTCTGATGCTTCCAAGCGCGAGGACCAACTTGATCACCTTAGACTAGATTTTGGAAACTTCTTATCACCTTTCATTTCGACGTCGTCGTGCTATCTTGTCGCACCCGCCATTTTGACGTTCCGAGAAAAACGCGTTTTAATGTTTGACCTTGAATATTCAAAAACGAGAGCACGCAATTTAAACAATAACAAACACGTTTTGTTTGGCTCACCATTCTGTGCATTGTCCCAAAGTTTGGTTGAAGTTGGTTGCTGGAGTCCCGAGTTATAATTACAAATGTTTACGGTAGTCTAGCTTGTACGTGCGACAAACGCATCCTGACTTTCCTGGCCTGAAATCCCTTTGGCCTTTTGTCGCACTTACATCAATTTTCATCGAGTGACAAGATAGCACGACAAGATTGAAACTACTTTCATATGTAAAGTGACAAAAATGCACGGAGTTTTTTCGGTTTTTGTTGAATATCTCAGGATTGAAATCGAATTTTGGGGATCTGTGAAGGTCAAAAGGTGAGGCATTGTGAGCTGCACAAAATGGCGTTCTTAACTCAATTTGGCCCAAAATGCACGTACGACAAGTTAGCACGATGGCGACGATTTGTGTATAAGACAGCTAAAATCGGTTGAAATGTCGGGGAGTTATGATTTTTTGAAAAAAGTGGTTTTTGCGAAAATCTACGAAAATGGAAAATCTTCGGACCACCCTAACACGGCGTAGGTCACCCTAAAGACCAAACAAAAAAATACGGGTCTTTTGTTTTTTTCCATGCTGTTTTCGTGGGGAATTTCTGTATTATAAAATGTTGAACAGTTCTCTACGGAATCGGTCTTTTTTCTTTAATTTTAATTTTTGTATTTTTTAATCTTGCTGAAACTTTTTTGGTGCCTTCGGTATGCCCAAAGAAGCCAATTTGCATCATTAGTTTGTCCATATAATTTTCCATACAAATTTGGCAGCTGTCCATACAAAAATGATATGTGAAAATTCAAAAATCTGTATCTTTTGAAGGAATTTTTTGATCGAGTTGGTGTCTTCGACAAAGTTGTAGGTATGGATATGGACTACACTGAAAAAAATGATAGACGGTAAAAACAATTTTGGTGATTTTTTATTTAACTTTTTGTCACTAAAACTTGATTTGCTAAAAAACACTATTTTTAATTTTTTTTATTTTTTGATATGTTTTAGAGGACATAAAATGCCAACTTTTCAGAAATTTCCAGAATGGGCAAAAAATCTTTGACCGAGTTATGATTTTTTGAATCAATACTGATTTTTTCAAAAAATCGAAATATCGGTCGCAAAAATTTTTCAACTTTATTTTTCGATGTAAAATCGAATTTGCAATCAAAAAGTACTTTAGTGAATTTTTGATAAAGTGCACCGTTTTCAAGTTATAGCTATTTTTAGGTAACTTTTTTGAAAATAGTCGCAGTTTTTCATTATCATTTTTGTATGGACAGCTGCCAAATTTGTATGGAAAATTATATGGACAAACTAATGATGCAAATTGGCTTCTTTGGGCATACCGAAGGCACCAAAAAAGTTTCAGCCGGATTAAAAAATACAAAAAAAAATAGAATGACCGAAAACTCAGAGAATTGCTCTGTTACTTTTCGATAGTAGTGCTGAAAAGTTCAACTTTTCACAAAAAAAATTATAGAATACAATATTTTTAACAATATATCTTTGTGTTACTACGCCACTTGGGGAAAATAGAGAATACAGTCTGAATAGGTAAGCAGATTTTAGAGCAATATATTTGGAAATTTGCGTAGGGTAGAGTAGTCATTAATGAGACATGGGAAAAGTAAATTATGGACAAAAATAACTTTTTCGCTCGTAGGCTGCCACTGACACCAAAACTAACATTTCTTCAAATTTTTTTCGACGTTCCGTTGGGAATGAGTTGGGCTACAATGTCCTTTCATTAGGTTTGACCAAACTTAGGAATATATCCAGGCTGTCTCATTGTTCCCCACTCTTTTCAGCCCATGGGTAACAATGAGACACTTTGATTTTTGATTTGAACTTTTCAAAATCTATGAAAATGTTTCAAAACATGAATTGAATGTTATTTTTGGCATATTCATTGAGTTTTAACTCTATTTAACCAAAAATATAACGCAATTTAGTATAAATAAATGGTTTTGACAAAATTGAAATACTTTTTAGGATAACTTTTGTTAATTTAAGTTTCAAGTTGACAAAATTGCTTTAAAATGTTCAAGACAAGTTACCTGCAATGGAACAATGCAAAAACATGATGTTTCATTAGAAAAGTATTGATTTTCATAGAGTGTCTAATTGTTCCCCAGCTGTCTCATTGTTCCTGCCAAGTGCGTCTACAATGAGACAGTTGGAAAACTCGGGCTGTAGACGCCAGATCAATCTCATATTTTAGTCATTGTTAGAACATATTAAATGAAAGAAAATACAACAAATACTCATTGAAATATGCTGATGAAAAAATACATAAATCGCAGAAAGTTGAAAACCAAAAGTGTCTCATTGATGACTACCCTACCCTACTAATGGTTTTGTTCTCTTGGTTTAAATCGTGAATTCCCGGGACAAATTATAAAAAATCCCGGTATTCGGGAATTCCCGGTTTTGTAAAAATTTTGGGAATTTTGTCCTGGAAATTCCCGGGGTGGATGAACTGTTCATTTCTAATGAAAGAATTTATGGTCAGATTACGCCTCAAATTCTTTCTTGTCATTATTAACGATTACAGAACTTTTAAGAACTCCCCAAATGAAAAAAAAAAACTAGATAAGCTATGACAGGAGGTGGTTAAACAAGCCTAATAGGGGGAGAGGGGGTAATATGCACCCCCTAAGGGGAAACTGTGATTTCTTAACAATTACAGCATTACTGTGGAAGAATGTTGTTCGATGTTCTAAAACAACTATTATTCTTCTTCATCCATGTAAAAAAATTCTTTCAAAATCTCATAATTGTTCGAAAATATCAAATTTCTAAAAACATTTTTGATTCATTTCAAACAACCTTGCGGGGCAATATGCACCGCAACATTGGGGCAAAATGCACTACAACAACGGGGCAAAATGCACCGGGTAAAACCAGTTTTCACTAGTCACCACTAGATCACACCGCTGTTTTTACAAAGGAGCTTCACAGCTGTGCATTTTGCCCCGACCACGATTTTTGCAGAAAATTTAATAAAAAATGCATTTTTTTGATGTTTTTGGACTTATCTATCTACAGAATAATAAAGATTAGGGCAAAAACTATTTACCTCAACACTTACAATAACAATAAATGCTTTTTATATTGTCAAAAAATCATAATGAAAGTTCAATGAAAGTTAGATGAAAACACAACATTTTAAAGTTTCGCAAATAACTTAACCTGTTTTTATACCACGATGCTCAAATTTTCCCAGCATGGTTTAGCAATGTTAAGCTTCCAATTTTTTTAATTTTTTCCCCGGAAAATTCTTCCAAATACCGAGTAAAGCAGGGGGTACATATTACCCCTCTCCCCCTACTATCAAAAACAAACATAAACTAAACATGATAAATGCAAAAAATACTAAAAATGAAACAAGAAAAACTAAAAACAAGAGAAGTAATGTTTTTCGTAGAACAAAATGACCTAGGAGGAACACAGGAAAACACAGGAAAAATAAAATTTATAGGAAAACATTTGGTCAGTAGAGGATTATTTTTTTTAGTAACCAAATGCATTTCTTCAATACAGGAGAAAATCATGACGTCAGAAATGAACTCAAATCACTCAAAGTTCATTTTGTGAGTGACTTTAACAGCTTGGCCTAGTTTGACAGCTACATTGTCCGCAGTTTTCTGTGGGAGAGAAAAGGAGGCGAATACTTTATGAAAATCATACCTGTCAAAATTCCTAGCCTCAAAATTTTGTCGCGAGTTGCTTTTCTCCTCTTATAGGTATGTACTTTATCGAAGCATTCTTGGATCCAATTTTTTTAATCACTTTGAATCAGTTTAGGGGCCATACTTAATATTAAAAGTCAAAAATATGGCATAGAAAAAAATTGTGATCCGTTTATCCGAAGATTCGACTATACGAAGTGATTTTTTTCCAAGATGAAAAATGATTCCCGATACAGATTTCTGTATCTTTTATTTGTATTTTGGATCTTGTAGAATACTAGAATATAGGATTATATTGAAATTCTTTCCAGACATTAAAATCAATTTGTTCCTGTTAAATCTTTGACATTTTCAATACAAATTCTTTTAACCAGGATTATCAGAATACGCCACTACCGGATTTTCATTTTATTTTAGAATTCCTACTCTTACAAATTTTTGAAACTAATCCGAGTAGTTCAAATAGTTTTTGCCTTCCTCACTGAGGTAAGGCTATAATCCTGCTCTAAAAATGAACTTTCTATTAAAAGCTCCTAGACCCACCTTCATGTGTACATATCTACTCAGAATCGAAAACTGAACAAATGTCTGTGTGTGTGTATGTGTGTGTATGTATGTATGTGACCAAAATTGTCACTGAGTTTTCTCAGCACTGGCTGAACCGATTCTGATCGAACCAGTTGCATTCGACTTGGTTTAGGGTCCCATACATCGCTATTGAATTGTTTGAAGTTTCGATAAGTAGTTCAAAAGTTATGCATAAAAATGTGTTTTCACAAATACCCGGATCTCAATTATATGCATGTAAACGATGTCCGGATCCATCATCCGACCCATCGTTGATTAGGTAATTGAAAGGCCTTTCCAATGAGTCCAAGACATTGAAGATCTGGCAACCCTGTCTCGAGTTATGACCACTTAAGTGATATTTATGTACTTTTTTGAAGCCGGATCTCACTTAAATGTATGTAAACTATGTCCGGATCCATCATCCGACCCATCATTGGTAAGATAATTGAAAGGCCTTTCCAATGAGTCTAAAACATTGAAGATCTGGCAACCCTGTCTCGAGTTATGATCACTTAAGTGATATTTATGTACTTTTTTGAAGCCGGATCTCACTTAAATGTATGTAAACTATGTCCGGATCCATCATCCGACCCATCGTTGGTTAGGTAATTGAAAGGCCTTTCCAATGAGTCCAAAACATTGAAGATCTGGCAACCCTGTCTCGAGTTATGACCACTTAAGTGATATTTATGTACTTTTTTGAAGCCGGATCTCACTTAAATGTATGTAAACTATGTCCGGATCCATCATCCGACCCATCGTTGGTTAGGTAATTGAAAGGCCTTTCCAATGAGTCCAAAACATTGAAGATCTGGCAACCCTGCCTCGAGTTATGACCACTTAAGTGATATTTATGTACTTTTTTGAAGCCGGATCTCACTTAAATGTATGTAAACTATGTCCGGATCCATCATCCGACCCATCGTTGGTTAGGTAATTGAAAGGCCTTTCCAATGAGTCCAAAACATTGAAGATTTGGGAACCCTGTCTCGAGTTATGACCACTTAAGTGATATTTATGTACTTTTTTGAAGCCGGATCTCACTTAAATGTATGTAAACTATGTCCGGATCCATCATCCAACCCATCGTTGGTTAGGTAATTGAAAGGCCTTTCCAATGAGTCAAAAAAATTGAAGTTCTGGGAACCCTGTCTCGAGTTATGACCACTTAAGTGATATTTATGTACTTTTTTGAAGCCGGATCTCACTTAAATGTATGTAAACTATGTCCGGATCCATCATCCGACCCATCGTTGGTTAGGTAATTAAAAGGCCTTTCCAATGAGTCCAAAACATTGAAGATCTGGCAACCCTGTCTCGAGTTATGACCACTTAAGTGATATTTATGTACTTTTTTGAAGCCGGATCTCACTTGAATGTATGTAAACTATGTCCGGATCCATCATCCGACCCATCGTTGGTTAGGTAATTGAAAGTCCTTTCCAATGAGTCCAAAACATTGAAGTTCTGGCAACCCTGCCTCGAGTTATGACCACTTAAGTGATATTTATGTACTTTTTTGAAGCCGGATCTCACTTAAATGTATGTAAACTATGTCCGGATCCATCATCCGACCCATCGTTGGTTAGGTAATTGAAAGGCCTTTCCAATGAGTCCAAAACATTGAAGTTCTGGCAACCCTGCCTCGATTTATGACCACTTAAGTGATATTTATGTACTTTTTTGAAGCCGGATCTCACTTAAATGTATGTAAACTATGTCCGGATCCATCATCCGACCCATCGTTGGTTAGGTAATTGAAAGGCCTTTCCAATGAGTCCAAAACATTGAAGATTTGGGAACCCTGCCTCGAGTTATGACCACTTAAGTGATATTTATGTACTTTTTTGAAGCCGGATCTCACTTAAATGTATGTAAACTATGTCCGGATCCATCATCCAACCCATCGTTGGTTAGGTAATTGAAAGGCCTTTCCAATGAGTCAAAAAAATTGAAGTTCTGGGAACCCTGTCTCGAGTTATGACCACTTAAGTGATATTTATGTACTTTTTTGAAGCCGGATCTCACTTAAATGTATGTAAACTATGTCCGGATCCATCATCCGACCCATCGTTGGTTAGGTAATTAAAAGGACTTTCCAATGAGTCCAAAACATTGAAGATCTGGCAACCCTGTCTCGAGTTATGACCACTTAAGTGATATTTATGTACTTTTTTGAAGCCGAATCTCACTTAAATGTATGTAAACTATGTCTGGATCCATCATCCGACCCATCGTTGGTTAGGTAATTGAAAGGCCTTTCCAAAGAGTTCAAAACATTGAATATCTGGCAACCCTGTCTCGAGTTATGACCACTTAAGTGATATTTATGTGCTTTTTTGAAGCCGGATCTCACTTAAATGTATGTAAACTATGTCCGGATCCATCATCCGACCCATCGTTGGTTAGGTAATTGAAAGAACTTTCCAATGAGTCCAAAACATTGAAGATCTGGCCACCCTGTCTCGAGTTATGACCACATAAGTTATACACTGTGTTCTTTTTTACTGGATCTAAAAAAATGATGAAACCACTCATATACCCATTTTTGGTAAAAAGTGAGGAAGGCATCAACCACATAGGTGGATTAAGTTAGTTTTTTTAATCTGTTTGATATTAGAATTTAACTAGATATGGACAACCTTTGAAATGCTTAATTCATACAATAGTGGCAAAAAATAATCGATTCCATGAAAAAAACTGCAAAATATGTAACGATTTCTGGTTTGTGTAATCTTTAAAACCATACAAATCCACCATACGTTCCAAACCTTAAAATAAACTTCAATTTAAACACAGAGCTCGAATGCTATTTTTTACCAAATGACACTATCAATGGCCAACACGTGGCCCATCAACCTTGTCGGGTGCGAACCTAGCCACCCCACCGGAGCTCTGCGCCGTAATCACCATTCCCGGCGTCGGCTCACTTAATCGGCGTCGTTAGTGGTTAGATAAATTTAATTAGGAACTACTGTTATCATCCAGTTATCTCTACCCCACAGGGAGCGATATACAGGGTGAGTGAGGGTCTAGTGCCCTCCACACGTAACGATACAGTTTGGACGGGGCAAATTTGGCTGAAAATATCTGCCAACCCCCCTGCCAGGAATCCCGTTGACGACGGCGACCAACCCGCGTGTCAGTGTCAATCAGGGTTAAGCTTCCGCGTAGTAGACTCGAGGTCTGGCTGGAGCGCTAGGCGTTGATATGGGACGCGTGTGTGACACATTTCCCTCCCCCTCAATTATACCGTTGAAAGCTCCGGCCGCGCGAGTTCGCTAATTAAGAGACATTGGCTGCTCCTCCTCCAGGTCGCTATCTCTGCACTGAACTGTAATTGGAATCGATTGAACCGTAGATCGGCGCAGTTGAAGTCGCTGATTGATTTATTGATTTTCAATTGGCGCCAATATCGCCTTGCCTTGCGCGCGGTTCAATTCCAGTTAAAGTGAGCTGTTGATATTGTTGATTGATGCGAATCGCATATCTCAGTCAATTTGTTTAATTTTGTTTGTCTACTTTCATTTATAGATGTGCGCTTATGACTAATAGAGTTTTCTCTCTCTCTCTTCTTTTTTCAGGTGAGAAATTGTTGTTTTGGGATTCACTGTAAGTACGGCTACAGCAACAACACGCGAATGCAACAATTCAAATCAAATTTGATCAACAGAGGCAGCACTTGTTGCAACCTAGTTATTGATATTCATATTTTGAGCAGCGGAACATCATGAATCCCTCGTCTCCACTTTTGCATATGAATCTATTAGTTTTATGTTTTGTTGACGTTCCACGTCAAAGTCTTGCCACCCAACTGGCTGCTCTCACGTATGCTGATTTATGCTAATAACAGCGCATCATAGATGTGATGTCGAGCGCCCCCCCTCTGGTTTTCGAATAGTTGCAAAGCTGAGACTAACTTTTCGGTTCGCACTATAAATTATCATCTGAATTTTGAGGCAGCTGGTTTACCGGTTTGTGTTCGCTTTGTTAGCTAAATATAGATTTCAAGTTTACCATTTGCGGACCGCTCGGAGGATCCAGTTTTCGGTGGGTGTTTTCATGGTTGGAAAACTATTTTTGTAGCGATAATTAATCAAATAAAGTTTGCATAGAACATGTTTTCGTTGCGCATGTAACTTGGTGATACCTTCTGATGTTGCTATCATTATTCTAAATGATATGTAATTAAAGGATTGCTCAGGCACTTTTCTAAGTTATATGTTTTTGATGTCTTTTATACTAAAGAAATGTGTTGATGAGAGTTCTACCCTGTGAGAATTCTTATTCATTTAATGTTTATTTTCAACTATTTTTCAATTGCATTCTAAACCAGTTGAAAAGATGTAATTCAAAACTTTTCACAAAAGCAAATCAGCACTGTATTTTCCTCGGGTAAGTTTGGAAACAAACATTATATTTAGTATTGATGCTCATGTTTCTTTTTTAATTTGTAAAAAAGCTTCAACAAATCTGATTTAAAAACAAAAAATCTTAATGTAGATGCTAATATTTTTCAAAGCTTTTGTCCCTCAACTCTGGCTGTAGGCTTTGAGGGGCCTGAAATAGCAAAAATAAATAGTAATTGGAATGATAAACTTACAAAATGTCTTAAGTAAAATTAAAATTCGACAAACTTCTAGTAAACAAATTAATTTTGATTTATTTTTCTCATCGAGATTCTTATAACTCAAATTTAAAAAATTATTAAAGCTGTGTTTGACACTGCGTAATAAACTCAAGCTACTGGGCTTTGGTTTTTTATGGCGTTTTGTTTAATTTTTATATAAATATGTAATGAAATGCCAGTTTTCCCATCAAAAATGCGTATTATTCAATAGAGCAACTCTCTACAAAATCGGCCAATTTCGACCATTTTAATTTTTTGTATTTTTTGATTTGGCTCATCTATGACCAAAGAAGCTTTTTGTGTCATTGGTTCACCCATACAAGTCTCCATACAATTTTGGCTGCTGTCCATACAAAAATGGTACGAAAATATTCAAACAACCGTAACTTTTGAGTGAATTTTCTGATCAATTTGGTGTCTTCGGCAAAGTTGTAGGTATTGTTGAGGACTATTGAGAAAAATAGGGACATACACGGGGTAAAAAAAATGCAGATTTTTTAATCAACTTTTTTCCACAAAAACTCAATTTCCCAAAATACGTATTTTTTGCGCATGCAAATGGTTCAGATTGTAGATTTGTATCAGTTCACTTAGATCTAGTACCACAGAATAATTCAAAGCATCTTCAAATGAGTTCTTGGCATTGTTATAGAATTTCCCGCTAGAACTACTAGCTTTGGTCTCAAGAATATTCTCTAGAAGTGGCCATTGCTCCGCGAGACACAGTACAGTACAATCCGTTTAATTTGTTTTGTAATGCTAGGATCGAATTTATTTTTAAATGGCGCCTTTAAATAACGAAAATATTGGTACCTAATTATGTAGAATTCATCGCTTAAATTTCAAATTTCGCAGTTTTAGTAGAAAACCCCAGTTTTTGTTTTCAAAAAATCGTATCTTGGAATATTGAATCATAACTCCATCTGAAATGTTGTGTAAAATTTTCTAAGAAACCCGGTAAAATATTTTCAGACATACACAGAAAAAAAATATGGTAATATTCATCAGGAAATGGTGACAGATTATGTGTCAAAAAAAATTATTAATTTTATCAGTTTTTGATGAATATTCATCAGATTTACATTTTTACACATATTTTATGTAATATTACTCAAAAAAGAGGTAATATTCAACCTATCAAATTTTCTACATTCCAAAATTCAATTTTTTTCTGTGAAGGTTCTTTGGTTTCGAGACCTTCAAAACAGCATTTTAAATTTTCATACGACCTTTTCAAATGTTAGGCTAGATATTTGAAACTCATAACTATTTTTCATAAAAAGCACATCTAATGCCCTTTCATTTGCGTCCAAGACAGTCAAAATCGGTTGAAATGGCGCGGAGTTATGATTTTTTGAAAAAAAGTGGTTTTTGCAAAAATCGACGAAAATTGCATTTTTTTTCGAACCACCCCAACACGGTGTAGGTCACCCTAATGACCAAACAAAAAAAAATACGGGTCTAATTATTTCGGCCAGGGAACCCCCAGATTTTTTTTAACCCGATCGGTGAACTTTTTTTTCGAATCATGCTGTTTTCATGGGGAATTGCTGTATAGCTTTGCAGACTGTCCCCATCTGGTAATATGGTAATATGAGTGACGCATGGTCATTCTGAAAACAAAAACCAGTCCCGTTATCGAATTAATACGCTAAACCAAACAAAGTTGAGTCGCTTATGAATAAATCAAATGAAGCACAATCCATTCAGACAAAACGAGGCAGAAGAAACACAAAACTGCTTGAACCTTGTACCCTCGCTTGACCGGCATCATCATCCATCACACACACAGCGCATCGCACCGCGTTCGATCTTCCTCAACCCGAATCGAATTAGTGTCAAGCACTGCTCCAGCTCGGACTTCCCCCCTACGTCAATTTGGTCATATATACAACCTCAAAATGTATGTCTTTAACCAAATGCGTGTGAACAACACACAATAAGTAAATAAATATCAGTTCAGTTCAGGTTCTAAAAATAGCCTCATCCTCATCTTCTGCAAGAGAAAGAAGGAGAAGATCGCTACAATAACGGCCCGATTGAGTGAGCGAGTGAGTGAGTGAGTGGCTGAACCGGTTCAAGTGTAGACCCAGACAGGCAGTATTGTATGGGGAGATGAATTCTTTGCAAAATCGACATTTCTATCAAAATTTATTAGTTTCATTGATCAATTTGATGTTTTAATGTTCAGAATAGGTAGTTAGATTTTAAGATTATTTACCAAAACTTCAGCTAAGTTTGTTGAAATAATTATACAAATATTATGCTCGATCATATCATGAAATATTTTAATGACAATCGATCTGAGCAATTCTCTACCAAAACCGGAAATGGATTTTAATTGTATTTTTTTATATGACTCAAACTTTGTGGGGGCCTTCCCTATGACCAAATAAGCTATTTTGCGTCATTGGTTCACCCATACAAGTCTCCATACAATTTTGGCTGCTGTCCATACAAAAATGGTATGTAAATATTCAAACAGCTGTAACTTTTGAGTTAATTTTCTGATCAATTTGGTGTCTTCGGCAAAGTTGTAGGTATTGTTGAGGACACGGAAAAAAAATTTGCAGAATTTTTAATCGACTTTTTTCAGTAAAACTCAATTTCCCAAAATAAGTATTTTTTAATTTTCGAGATTTTTTGACATGTTTTTCGTTTTTTAAAAATAGTAACAATGAGTGAATATTTTTTTCGAAAAAATCGGAAATTTCACGAATGTTTCATGTATTAACATTGAAAATCGGACCATTAGCTGCTGAGATATCGTCATTAGAAAATGGTGGGTTGTTTTGGTGAGATTTAAAAAAATTCAATTTTCGTGTTTCTTATTCTTAAAGCGGTTCTATCACAGCAACCCGAGGTTCAATCTAAAATGTCTCTTAGACATTTGTTTAGCAAATTTTATGAACTTTGGTCACTTATAGTCACTATTTTTAAAAATCGAAAAACTGAAAAAATTTCGCTAAAATCAAACTTTTGGTGGCTATATCTTGAAAGCGGAGCCCTTTATCAAAAAATCTGTAAAGTACTTTTCAATTGCAAATTCAATTTTGCATTAAATAATAATGTCAAACTTGTTTTTGCATGAAACTTCGAATTTTTCCAAAAAATAACTATTTTTTCAAAAAAAAAAAATCATAACTCGGCGGCAGATTTTTTGACCATGTTTCTCTATGGCTCAAAAGTTGCGGATTTTTGTGCCCTGAAACATATCAAAAAATCTCGAGAATCAAAAAAACATGTTTTTTGGGAAATTGAGTTTTAGTGAAAAAAAAGTCGATTAAAAAATCTGCAAAAAAAATTTCCGTGTACCTATTTTTTCTCAAAAGTCCTCAACAATACCTAAAATTTTGCCGAAGACACCAAATTGATCAGAAAATTAATTCAAAAGTTACAGATATTCGACTATTTACGTACCTTTTTTGTATGGACAGCTGTCAAAATTGTATGGAGACTTGTATGGGTGAACCAATGACACAAAATAGCCTCTTTGGTCATAGAGAAGGCCCCCATAAAGTTTGAGTCAAATTAAAAAAAACACAAAAAATAAAAATGGTCAAAATCGGCCGATTTCGTAGAGAGTTGCTCATCTTTAACACATTATAGAATATTTAATGTTATCATCTTCAAAAAATAAGAAGGAAAAGAATTCTTTAATTTTTCAAAATAATTTATTCTAGTTTCTGTAATATGTGTGGGAATTTTTCAATTCTCTCAAACATGATTAAAAGGTTGAATTCTATCAATTTTCAAACAGTTTAAAAAATAAATATCGTGATTCATTTTTTTTGTTTTTGAATCCTTAAACGTAGAGTTTTTTTTATAAATGCTAATTTTAGATTTTTTATTCTTATAAATATATTTTTAGAACTTCTTTGTTCTTTGCAAATAGTTCATTTTTGCATCAGATTTTTTGTGTCTTTTTCCATTCTTTGAACGTAAATAGAATAGTTGTTTGTATAGATTGTTGTGGTTTTTTAATTCAATTTGTGAATTTTTATCTTTTTACAATCGAGAATAGTCCTTTCAAAAAATATATGAGCAAAAGTCTGAATTATAACATACTTGAAGAGTTGTTTGTTCTTTAAAATTAATGTATTCTTGTTTTTTTATGTTTATGCAAGAAATTGTACGATTCAAGCATGAACATTAGGGTTGGTACGTTTTTCGAAAAGTTCTCGGATCAAGTTTTAGTATGGTTCCCCTAGTAGGGCATGCCCACAGGGACTCATTTGGTTGTAAACTGGCTGCGCGCATCAGGGTTAAAGTTTACATGGGAATTACTATGGGAAATTGGAACTTTTTGTTCAAACGCTCCTACAGGTCTGGCAAAATCACGCGCCAACTTCTGGTATGGTCAGGCCTATGGGGAATGGTCTGGAGAACACTTTTCCCGAAGAGAGCATATGGATTCGTTGTCCCTAGACCTGGCGCATCGGCAAACAATCCGATGTCTCCGGAATCAACGGTTTTCCCTGAAAAAGCATCAAATTTTCTTTAGCATGCTATGAAAGCTTGATGCACACCGTGACGCCATATGTCAGACAGCTACCACGTGGGTGAGAAACGGCTTTAATATTCAATTGCAAACCTTCTTTTAACTAGAAAATGATCATTTCGAGTAATCCTGATATTATTTAGTCGAATTCAGAATCTTTGCATAGCAAATTTGTATTTTTTGCAAATATTTCAACCACCTGGTAGCTGCCTGACGTATGGCGTCGCGGTGTTCATCAAGCTTTCATAGCATGCTAAGGAAAATTTGATGCTTTTTGAGGGAAAACCGTTGATTCCGGAGACATTGTATTGTTTGCCGATGCGCCAGGTCTAGGGATGACGAATCCATATGCTCTCTTCGGGAAAAGTGTTCTCCAGACCATTTCCCATAGGCCTGACCATACCAGAAGTTTGCGGGTGATTTTCCCAGGCCTGTAGGAGCGTTTGAACAAAAAGTTCCAATTTCCCATAATAATTCCCATGTAAACTTTAACCCTGATGCGCGCAGCCAGTTTACAACCAAATGAGCTGATATTTGGCATGAAAGTCCCTATGGGCATGCCCTACTAACGGAACCATACTAAAACTTGATCTGAGAACTTTTTGAAAAACGTACCCACCCTAATGAACATTTATTTAAATTGTTTTTTTTTAGGTTTTATTTGATTGAAAAATATATTTCTTTCAATACGCATTTTCTTTTACACTTTTTGGTGCGTTTTTGGATGAATCTTCAAAAAGGTTCAAATAAACAAAAATAATCAAATTACTGATGTAATTTTTTTCATTCTTGCAAATAGATTTTTTCTTGACTCAGTTTTTATGTTTTTTTTTCATTTAAGAATACAGTTCTAAAATAATGTATTAGAAAGAATCTGAACCAAAACGCTGTTTTAAGAATTTGTGTTTTTTTTTCTCTAAATATTTTTTGCTTGTTTTGTAATATTTTTGACAGTTTTTCATTGTATCAAAGATTAAATTCGGGACGAGACTTTCTGCGTCGAATTTTATGAAATTTTTATTAAACTTTAAACTTTTCGCAGAGAACCACCAACCGCATTGTGCGTCCAAAACTTTATCAAACGTTGGACCAAGGCGGGGTAGGAACCGCTCAAAAGTTCTGCCGGGCCGCCGCGTGCCTCGGGGCCTGGTCAGTACGTCTTCGTGGCAGCAGCCGAGACTTAACTCTGGTTAACCATCAAACGGCCCCAAGTCAAACGGTTCTCGACTGACTTAAGCCGGTCCAAGTTAAAAAAGAGCGAGAAGAAGAATAAGAAGGCAAAAGTAGATAATTTATTATAAGTGAGTCTATTTTTAGAACCGTGCTATCGTATAAATAACTGGCCTTGGCCGGGGCACGCGGAGGAATGTCCGGAGGTTGGATTGGGTTCGGTTCAAAGAGAAGTGGAAGGGGGGGTGTGGGGCCACCACATATGCTAGAGAGAGAAAGAGGGAGAGAGAGCGCGTGCGGTGAGGTGCATGCATAAATGCAAGTCGTCTGTGTGTGTCACTTTCGAGAGTTTATTCATTTCTACATTCTTGTCCATTCCGCGGCGCGACCGTGTGTGTGTGTGTCCCGGCGTGCATTTCCAGCAGGGTGCCGCCGTGCCATGCATTTTGTGGTCACCCGATGCCGCGGCGGCAAGAAATTCTGTGCTTGAGAACGCTCGCTGGAGTGTCGTTGCTGGTGTCGTAGACTAGGGTGGTTCCAAGGTTGGTAACGTGGTACTCATATTTTAATATAGGAAAAAAATCAAAGTACACGTGTTTCTGAGGACCCCAAATTTCATTTATCAAAGGCACATGCAGATTTTTTTTGGTGCTAAAATTCGGATAATTCGAGTCTTGAATGTTTTATTTAATTGTACTTATTTACTACAGTGAACATGGTGTATATTTTTTTATTATTATTTTAAGCTGACAAATCGGCCCACGGTGAATTCAAGTACGCATAAAAAGACTCCAATTTACACATTTTGTTAATATTTGAACAGCAAAGTTTCCCAAGTTCCCTGAACCAAAATTTGTAGTTTTTTTTTACTTATAAAAAAACTACGACCAGATTTGATTAATTATTTTGAAGACATTTTGCCAATTACATGGCATTTAAAAAAAATGAGTTGCAAAACATTTTTTGAAATTCCAAAAACACTATTTGAATGAGATCTTAAGTCAAAGTCCATGTGTTTGTTCAATAGGGTCCTAAAGCCCCATGTAAATTTTTATATACGACGGTAAAAAACACGGTTAAACCCCACTTCTGATCACTTTTTTATCCCAATGAAAAAAAAAAAATAAAAGACAACATTTTTTGATGGATTAACTATGGTCCCCACGAAGGGCCACGAAGCTAAATTTTAAAAATGGATTAAAAACTCTTTTTAAATTGTTTGTGGTGGTACAAAGGAAAAATACTCAGAAAAATAAGCTTAATCGTTGTGTACAATAATATCACCAATTTAAGCTTAATGTTAGGACCCAATTCACCGTTGATATCAATGTTACTATTACAAGTGCTGAAAAGTCCAATTGAAAAGAAGATTTATTAGCTCAGATTCGAAAAGTATAACTTTTTGATTCTGATACTTTTGGTGAAGAAAAGTAGGCCTGTCGTCTTTCCAAAGATTTTTTCAATACGTTACCACTGCACAGAGGTCCAGATCGAAAATTTAGCGGAAAATGGGCTTTCCAAAAAAATGTGTTGATTTGGTTTTGTTAAAATAAGGGAGATTCACGTTGAGGATGATTTTCAAAATCTTACTTTTCAACAGTTTTTTTTTTTGATTTTTTGTTTCTAGACAGTTGCAAGGTAAATTTTAAGCGTTAGGTTGCATTCAAAAGAGGAAAACTTGTTCTACAAATGTTGAAAAAATCTCAGCGTTGTTTTTCTTTGAACTTGAGATATCTTCATTGAAAATGTCTAACTTCAAGGGAAAAGTGTATGAGACCACCCTACTGAGATTTTTCCATGTATTTTTGCTCGCTGAATCTGAATCAGCCCTCAGATCGATTGTTGGCCATATTTTGGGGTTCTATGTACATTGATGTAAAAATGATAAAAAGTGTTAAATTTTGTTAGCTTTATAAAACTGTAGTGAAGTCTCAGTTGGTTAACCTTGGAGGGTTTCACCTTCTTAAAATATAGTACAAATAAAAGGAAAACCTAATTTAAATCCTTGCCTTTACTCGCAGCTTATTTACTTCCTTTTGTGTGAAGAAATGTTGGCCCAGATCAATACATAGAAATCCACGAGTAAGTCAAAAATATTTGGAAATGCAGCATTAAATTTTCATTCTGTTGACTCTATGGCTACTGAAAGCAACTTTTCTTGAAAATTATGCTCAAGAGCAATTCCAGCCCAAAACAGGAATTTTTCAGGTACTTTTTTCTCGACCCTCTCTGATTTCAATGAAACTTTGCAGACATGTTAACCTACGCTTATATAAGCCATTTTTGTGTATATGGAGCCAGTTCCACTCGATAATGACATTTGAGAAGGGCATAAGTATTTTAAATATTTTTGTAATTCGGAATTTAAATACTTCTGTATTTCGAAGCCGTTGCATCGTATCAAAAAGTGGTCAAAGACATACTTGTAGGAAATTTGACGGGCTTTTCGATAAAAATACACTGAAAGAAAAAAACAATCAACTTTTATGAGATTTTTTAATTTTAAAGTTTAAAAGTCAAATTTGAGGGGGAGCCCACGATTTTTTTTCGTTCAAAATTTTTGTAAAGATAGCCTAAAGTGTTACAAAAAGATTCACAAAAAATGCAGGATGGAGCAACTCACCTTAAAAAAATACAAAAATCATTTACTGAAACTGTTTTTTTTTGAAAAGTGCTCTAAACGTCAAAATTTTCAAAACCCGAATAAGGGAATCGATTCTCCAGACAATTTTACATAAAAGTCTCCATATTGACTACTGTCCTAAGTTCAATCCTTGTGAAGTTACAACGGTTTTAAAAATAAAAATGTTGAAAAAAAAAGATTTTTTGATGGTTTTTGGCGATTTCTATGTGACAAACTTGATTTTTCACTCTCGAAAATATTTTTACCGGAAAGCTCGTCCGATTTCCCATAAGTTTGTCTTTGGCCACATTCCAATAGGATGTATGAGCTTACAGAATCAAGTTTGTCATGTAGAAATTGCCAAAAACCATCAAAAAAACCTATTTTTTCAACATTTTTATTTTTAAAACCGCTGTAACTTTACAAGGATTGGACTCAGGACAGTAGTCAATATGGAGACTTTTATGTAAAATTGTCTGGAGAATCGATTCCCTTATTCGGGTTTTGAAAATTTTGACGTTTAGGGCACTTAAAAAAAAAACAGTTTCAGTAAATGATTTTTATATTTTTTTAGGTGAGTTGCTCCATCCCGCATTTTTCGTGAGTCTTTTTGTAACATCTTAGGCTATCTTCACAAAAATTTTGAACGAAAAAAAAAATCGTGGGCTCCCCCTCAAATTTGGCTTTTAAACTTTAAAATTAAAAAATCTCATAAATGTTAATTGTTTTTTTCTTTCAGTGTATTTTTATCGAAAAGCCCGTCAAATTTCCTACAAGTTTGTCTTGGAACACTTTTTGATACGATGCAACGGCTGCAATTACAGAAATATTTAAATTCCGAATTACAAAAATATTTAAAATACTTATGCCCTTCTCAAATGTCATTATCGAGTGGAACTGGCTCCATATACACAAAAATGGCTTATATAAGCGTAGGATAACATGTCTATAAAGTTTCATTGAAATCGGAGTGGGTCGGGTACAACCGATTCCCTATTTGGCATTAAATTGCTCTCAAGCGGAATGAAACATGCACTGCACATGTACCTGATGCATTCTTGAGAACATATTTTTCGCTTCTTTCCTGTTTCCGTCACCTTTTGTTTTCTGTTCCACTACGTCTGCCCTAAAGAAAAAATCCAGGTTAAATGAGAGAAAGAATTTCCTTTCAGTTTCTTTCAGACTCTACTCCATCATTCTGCCACCGACCAGTTCCCAATCCTTTTGAAGATGAAAATCCTCGTAGAATTCTAGCTCATTATGCAGTGCAATGATTATTAGCTGAGTGGCTTTCTTTCAAGCTGCGTTGGTTACTCCTGATGAAGGGAACGCTACAAACCTTCCATGTTTTGATTTCTTTGATTTCATGAGTTTGAAAACCTTCTATTTCAAAATTTTACCAAAACCGTGTTTTCTAATAAACAAATAATTAAAAATGGTCAAGAACCACCCCACCTCAAAAAAGCATTGTGAGAACCGGCTTTGGCCGACTTCATTCAGATTGGGTAAGATTCAGAGAAAGACAGACAGAGAGAGAGAGCTAGAATACTCACTGGTCAGCGGTTCGTGAGAGACTGATTAAGTGAATTTGAAATTGATGTAATTGTGCAAATTGCTCCGATCGTTTAGAACAATCTTGATAGTGATCCCCCTCGCACGTCAGTGATCACCACTCTGTTCAAGGGGTTGTAGGGGAACTATACCCTTTCTCAGCCTATTTCTATTATCGGCCTATCAGCACTTTGATCATGAATTACAGCTTTCATAAAGTGTTTTTGACTGTTCCAAAGTAATGAATAGCTCAAATAAAAGTGAGCAAGCAACTCTCCATTGTTGAAACATCTGAAAATGTTGATTTAATAGCGGAAAACGGAAAAGTGATGAGAATTGGTCGAACGGCTTAGAGTGATTAGAATGGGCATATTTCCCCTACACAGCAAAAAATTGTGTAAAAATGGAAGCTTTAAAATGGAATGTTGAAAAAAGGAATGTGTAATTTTACATCTGTTTTAGACGAATTGCTGCTGAAAATTGAGCCTAACACATTCTACTCTTAAAATGTTTATTATTTCGACGGAAGGTGCAATTTTTAGTCGTTTATGATGCAATATTGCACACAATAGTTTTCGCACCTCAACTTCGGAAGACAGCAAATTTTACAACTGTCAAAAGTTGTTGTTGTGAATGTTGCAGGAAGTTGCTGGTCGTCGCGTCCGGGTGTTTTTGCTGCTCCGGCGTGGCAGATTCCGTCGCCGTCGTCTGCTTTTGAAGTGTGCGTGTGTGTCCGTGTCCGCTTCTTCTGGACCACTAGGAAAAAGTTGCCGGTGCGGTCCGAGAGTTTGTGCAGTTCGGGAATCGTGGCAAATTCCGTGGCCATCGTCTTGAGCGTGTGTGTTTGTTTTTGTGCAGCAGCTGGTTTAGTTGGAGGAAGTTGCCGGTCGTCGCGTCCGGGAGTTTAGGACGCTCGGGATCCGTGACAGATTCCGTCGTGTGCGTGTGTGCGAATGTTGGTGCTTCTTCTTGTCCAGTGGGAGGAAGTTGACGGTCGCCGCGTCCGGAAGTTTTTTTAGCGATTCATGACAGATTCCGTGGTATGCGTGTGTGTGAATGTTGGTGCTTCTTCTGGACCACTTGGACGAAGTTGCCGTTCGTGCCGCTCTGGATTCGTGACAGATTACGTCGTGTGCGAGTGTGCGAATGTTGGTGCTTCTTCTGATTCAGTTGGAGGAAGTTGCCGCGCCCTGGAGTTCGGACCGTCCGGGAGTTAAGGACGCTCCGGCGTTCAACATTCGTGGCAGATTTCGTCGCCGTCGTTTGCGTTAGAAGTGGGTACGTGTGTGTGCGTGTTTTGGTGCTTCTCAGGACCACTTGTAGGAAGTTGCCAGTCGTCGCGTCCGGGAGTTTGGGACGCTTGGGCGTTCAACATTCGTGGCAGATTCCGTCGATTGGCATCACAACCGGTGACAACTCGACGATCATTCTGTCCACCAAAAATCGAGGACAACGAGGACTTAGATAAGTTTTTTTTTTCTTTCGAACATGACACTTTGTTAAAATTTTTGTAATTTTTCAGGTGAATATACCAAGTGTGATGATATCTCATGGAACTTGACTGCTGCTTGCATCATTTTGTTTTGGTAAGTAATTTTCACTATTTAGTTTACTTCTTTTTAGTCACTTAACTGTTATCTGGGTGAATGCTTTCATGAATTTTAGAATTTTAGAATTTTAGAATTTTAGAATTTTAGAATTTTAGAATTTTAGAATTTTAGAATTTTAGAATTTTAGAATTTTAGAATTTTAGAATTTTAGAATTTTAGAATTCTAGAATTTTAGAATTTTAGAATTTTAGAATTTTAGAATTTTAGAATTTTAGAATTTTAGAATTTTAGAATTTTAGAATTTTAGAATTTTAGAATTTTAGAATTTTAGAATTTTAGAATTTTAGAATTTTAGAATTTTAGAATTTTAGAATTTTAGAATTTTAGAATTTTAGAATTTTAGAATTTTAGAATTTTAGAATTTTAGAATTTTAGAATTTTAGAATTTTAGAATTTTAGAATTTTAGAATTTTAGAATCTTAGAATTTTAGAATTTTAGAATTTTAGAATTTTAGAATTTTAGAATTTTAGAATTTTAGAATTTTAGAATTTTAGAATTTTAGAATTTTAGAATTTTAGAATTTTAGAATTTTAGAATTTTAGAATTTTAGAATTTTAGAATTTTAGAATTTTAGAATTTTAGAATTTTAGAATTTTAGAATTTTAGAATTTTAGAATTTTAGAATTTTAGAATTTTAGAATTTTAGAATTTTAGAATTTTAGAATTTTTAAATTTTTGAATTTTTGAATTTTTGAATTTTAGAATTTTAGAATTTTAGAATTTTAGAATTTTAGAATTTTAGAATTTTAGAATTTTAGAATTTTAGAATTTTAGAATTTTAGAGTTTTAGAATTTTAGAATTTTAGAATTTTAGAATTTTAGAATTTTAGAATTTTAGAATTTTAGAATTTTAGAATTTTAGAATTTTAGAATTTTAGAATTTTAGAATTTTAGAATTTTAGAATTTTAGAATTTTAGAATTTTAGAATTTTAGAATTTTAGAATTTTAGAATTTTAGAATTTTAGAATTTAAAATTTTAGAATTTTAGAATTTTAGAATTTTAGAATTTTAGAATTTTAGAATTTTAGAATTTTAGAATTTTAGAATTTTAGAATTTTAGAATTTTTGAATTTTTGAATTTTTGAATTTTTGAATTTTTGAATTTTAGAATTTTAGAATTTTAGAATTTTAGAATTTAAGACACAGCTTTTCTTGCCTGAGTTCTCCCCACCCGACCTTCCTTTATGAAAGACAAAAACATAAAAAAAGGAAATAAGAATTTGATTTTAGTAAAATTGTAAAAACTGAAATTACCAATGGGATCGGTCTATGAATTATGTTTTGGCCTAATTTGATTTCCAACTGAATTATATTTTTTCAAAACATTTATTTGTAATAAATGACCATTTTAAAAAAAATCGGAGTTTGGAGGCCTGTACTGAGCTCCAAATCACTAAAAACATAATTTTTATGCTGCAAAAAAAATATTATTGGCAGAAGTGCCTCAAAAATCTATGAAAAATAAATTCAAACATTTCGGAAGAAAATTAATAATTTGTTACTATAACAACTTCTAAAAAAAATATGATTTTGCACCCAAAGCAAAAAAAAAAATATATTTTAGTTCCTAATAATATTTTCTCGGCTCGGCGTCACCCATCTTGTACCACGCCACCGGCCTCCTCCATACAAAATAGGTTCCCGGATGTCCGATAATAAATTGGGTCAGCTAGGTCAACAAGCTGATTTCGTTGCATTCAACCGCTCATTTCGTTGAGCACTCCGATGACAACCGGTGCGGTCCCGGATCACAACTGTGTCGTCGTTTGCCCCACTGCAAAGGAGAAAAACAAGAATCGTCCCAGCTGCAGCCATGGTGGCCAATGGAACCTGTCTGAACGGAACCTAAATCTTCCGCCACCGCCGCTCCTGGACCAGATACGCAAGTCCTTGCTGAAAAAAACAACAGGACGGCGTTGATGAGGGCAAAAATCAAAATAAAAGATTGTTTGAAAAATGGCTTGTTTATGTTTTCCACAGGCAATGACAGTTCGATATCTATCCTTCCAACTCAGCAGAAAATGACTAAAATTACACATTTTTAGATACAATTTTCCACATTCATAGGTAATTTTCGTAATTTTCTGGGCTAAATTTTCACCTTATATGTGGTAAATTTTCATCATATATGAGGTAATTTTACACATTTTTAGAGGTAAAATTAAACCTTTTTTCTGACATAAAAGATGTACCCCTTCCCAGATGTAATATTACCACGTTTTTTTTTTCTGTGTACTACACGATGTAGCAGTTAGTGCTAGCACGTTTTGTGCTGTCATAGCAGGGGGTGATGTGCTCGATATGAATTAGCTGGACAAAAATAGACTATTTATCAGACTCATTTGCATGTGCACAGAAAAAAAAACATCTTTTATGTCAGAAAAAAGGTGTAATTTTACATCTGGAAATGTGTAATTTTACCACTTTTCTGTTGTAATGTCATTTTTTCATTCTAAATTGAGGTAAAATTATATCATAAAAGAGGTAATATTCAACCTTCCAAAATTAATGCTTCCAAATTTACATTTTTTTTTTCTGTGTGGCAATCCATGCTTCCTCTTTTGGGACTTTTTCCCAAAGGATTTTTTTTAACATTAAACTGAGTTTACCTAAAGAAAAACAAATTTGGTCTATCGAATCAATTGGCACTTAACTGTCAGATAATTGTTCTTCAATTTTCAAACACAAACAGACAGCTCATCAAGTGTAAATTGACACACAACACTTCATCAATTTCGTAATCAGAAGCTCATTGAAACCATTCTTTCATTTCCAGCCGGCGGAGCATTTCGATTAGCCCGATCACTGGAGCAAATTTAATGAACAAGCACAGATGACTCAATCTGTTACTTATTGACAACTCAAAGCTTCCTCTATTCACCAAACGTTTCCTGTGCCCACTGGGGCGAATGGATAATAAATTCAAACACATGCCAATCTCTGGGGACTGCTCAGAGATTGCCCCCGGAGAAGGATATTTATTTCCCAGTCCCTGCCGCAGAAGCAGCCGGCACTGTTGATACCGGAAGCTACACAACGATACTATGACACAGAGATGACCTATCCGTAGAGATGGGTGTGGGAGGGGGGGGTCTGCACTTGTTGACCGACAGCTGGCCGGCATCACACTTCGGGTCATAAAATTTTATTGGCGACTTTTATTGGACGGAAGATGTATCACACAACACCTCAGTTCACATCACTGGCAATCGAGTTGCTCGATGTGGATACGGTTCGAGCGAGATTGACAGCAGTGAGCAGTAAAGCTGTTTTGTAGCTCTTGGTTCCGGTGATTTTGGCACACATCTATATTTTATTGGTGGAAATTAGAAGCGTGTGAAATTACAGTAAAGGTAAACAAAATCAAACCTGAGCAATTTTAGCATTTTACGCAAAATGATTTCTCTTTGTTTCTATTTGAAAGAAATTTTGTTCATCGATTATGTCTTAGTCGCCATATAAATATGAGAGAGAAGTCCATACAAAATTTCTATGAAATTATTTAAAATTTTAATGGATTTGGTGTCCTCCGCAAAGAAGGTTTAATGAGAACTCTACAAAAAAATTAAAAAGGACTTCTAGATTCAATTTTCAAAAGGTCCTATCTGCCCTATGCCATGACGGATAGTTTGCTTTGAACATTTAATCTAGAATTACTCAAATTGCTCTTTTTTTTCAATGTGTTCATCTATCAAAAAAACAATCCCCTTTATTGAAAATAGGTCCAAAAAATCATTTTTTTTATGAAATAACACATGGGTAATTCTCTACCAACTCACACGAAATCGGGAAAAGTTGCCCCGACCCCTCTTCGATTTGCGTGAAACTTTGTCCTAAGGGGTAACTTTTGTCCCTGATCACGAATCTGAGATCCGTTTTTTGATACCTCGTGACGTTTTAAAAACTCTGCCATTTTCCGTTAATCGACTGTTAAATTTTTTGGAACATGTCATTTTATGGGAAATTTAATGTAATTTTCGAATCTACATTAACCCAGAAGGGAAGGGTCATTTTTTTCATTTAGAACAATTTTTTTCATTTTACAATTTCGTGTTTTTTCTAACATTGCAGGGTTACTTTTTTGAGTATAACAATGTTCTACAAAGTTGTAGAACAGACAATAACAAAAATGTTGATATATAAACATAAGGGGTTTACTTATAAACATCACGAGTTATCACGATTTTACAAAATAAAAGTTTTGAAAAAAATAATTTTTGAGATTTTCTTTGTTTCGTCGTCCGTGTCTGTCGCGGATGGCGATGAACGGCCTTGATCAATGACGACCCACTTTTTCAAAACTTTTTTTTCGTAAAACCGCGTTAATTTGTATATAGTTGATAGAAACAGTATTCCTGATTCGAAACATAGTTCACCAAGCCGTAATGGCCTAGTGGTTAGCATTTTTGCTTACCGATCCAAAGGACGGGGGATCGAACCCCGACTCGAGCGACTTCGATTTTTCATTCATGTTCAGTGTTTTCAAGATTTATATTTCCTATACTTTCTCGTTGGTAGCAGATGGGAATCGAACCCAGGACAATTCGCTTACATAGCGAACGCCGTAACCAGTCGGCCACGGCCACTCCCGGATAATTAAGTTATTATTTTTTGACCGAAAATTATGAATTATAAGGGGGTCTAAGTTAAATTTGGGTGTTTGAATGCCTGTAACACAACATTTCACCATATATGCTTGGGGTCATAACCCACGACCTAAAATGAGACAACAATTTTTTTTCGATATTCGATATTTTGAAGTGATTTTTTTTAAGGACTTTGGATAATCGAGTCTGCTTATTGCTTATTGCATTAGTCGAGGTGTAGGAGTCGTCTCCCTGGGTCTTGTCCTGGTGGAGTCGCTGGTAGGCAATCCAAAGTTCGTCAATTCGAATCCCGGGGTGGATGGAAGCTTAGGTGTATAAAAAGAGGTTTGCAATTGCCTCAACAATCAAGCCTTCGGACACCTAGTTTCGAGTAGGAATCTCGCAATCGAGAACGCCAGGGCAATGCTGTAGAGCGAATAATTAGATTTTTTTGGGTGAGAGTGAGAAAACATCAATTTTCCTACTTTTTAAGCCTTTGCATGGTAATATCTCAGCAAATAAAGGTCATGGGTAATTCTCTACCAACTCACACGAAATCGGGAAAAGTTGCCCCGACCCCTCTTCGATTTGCGTGAAACTTTGTCCTAAGAGGTAACTTTTGTCCCTGATCACGAATCCGAGGTCCGTTTTTTGATATCTCGTGACGGAGGGGCGGTACGACCCCTTCCATTTTTGAACATGCGAAAAAAGAGGTGTTTTTCAACAATTCGCAGCCTGAAACGGTGATGAGATAGAAATTTGGTGTCAAAGGGTCTTTTATGTAAAATTAGACGCCCGATTTGATGGCGTACTCAGAATTCCGAAAAAACGTATTTTTCATCGAAAAAAACACTAAAAAAGTTTTAAAAATTCTCCCATTTTCCGTTACTCGACTGTAAAAATTTTTGGAACATGTCATTTTATGGGAAATTTAATGTACTTTTCGAATCTACATTGTCCCAGAAGGGTCATTTTTTCATTTAGAACAAAATTTTTCATTTTAAAATTTCGTGTTTTTTCTAACTTTGCAGGGTTATTTTTTAGAGTGTAACAATGTTCTACAAAGTTGTAGAGCAGACAATTACAAAAATTTTGATGTTTAGACATAAGGGGTTTGCTTATAAACATCACGAGTTATCGCGAATTTACGAAAAAAAGTTTTGAAAAAGTTACTTTTTGCGTTTCTCTTTGTTTCGTCGTCCGTGTCTGTCGCGGGTGACCATGAATGGCCATGATCGATGATGACCAACTTTTTCAAAACTTTTTTTCGTAAAATCGCGATAACTCGTGATGGTTATAAGCAAACCCCTTATGTCTATATATCAAAATTTTTGCAATTGTCTGCTCTACAACTTTGTGGAACATTGTTACACTCTAAAAAATAACCCTGCAAAGTTAGAAAAAACACGAAATTTTAAAATGAAAAATTTTGTTCTAAATGAAAAAATGACCCTTCTGGGACAATGTAGATTCGAAAAGTACATTAAATTTCCCATAAAATGACATGTTCCAAAATTTTTTACAGTCGAGTAACGGAAAATGGGAGAATTTTTAAAACTTTTTTAGTGTTTTTTTCGATAAAAAATACGTTTATTCGGAATTCTGAGTACGCCATCAAATCGGGCGTCTAATTTTACACAAAAGTCCCTTTGACACCAAATTTCTATCTCATCACCGTTTCGGGCTGCAAATTATTGAAAAACACCTCTTTTTTCACATGTTCAAAAATGGAAGGGGTCGTACCGCCCCTCCGTCACGAGATATCAAAAAACGGACCTTTGATTCGTGATCAGGGACAAAAGTTACCCCTTAGGACAAAGTTTCACGCAAATCGAAGAGGGGTCGGGGCAACTGCTGTGTGAGTTGGCGGAGAATTACCCTCATACAAACAAAGTTCAAAAAAGCAGAATATAGAGAATTTTCTCAGCTCTTCAAAATTTTTTTTTTTTCAAATGTGGGCAAACATGTGCACTAGTTTTAAAAAAATGGAAAACTGCGACTATTTTTAAAAAAGTTACCAAAAAAGGGCTTGAAAACGGTGCACTTTATGAAAATTTCACTACAGAGCAATTCTCTACAAAACCGGCCGATTTCGACCATTTTTATTTTTTGTATTTTTTGATTTGGCTCAAACTTTGTGGGGGCCTTCCCTATGACCAAAGAAGCCATTTTGCATCATTAGTTTGTCCTTATAAATTTCCATACAAATTTGGCAGCTGTTTATACAAAAATGGTACGTATGTATTCGAAAATCTGTAACTTTTGAAGGAATTTTTTGATCAATTTGGTGTCTTCGGCAAAGTTGTAGGTATTGTTAAGGACTATTTAGAAAAAAATAGGTACACGGAAAAAAAATTTCCCGATTTTTTTATTAACTTTTTTTTCACAAAAACTCAAATTCCCAAAATACGTATTTTTTGATTTTCGAGATTTTTTGATATGTTTTAGGGGACAAAAATCCGCAACTTTTGAGCTATAGAGAAACATGGTCAAAAAATCTGCCGCCGAGTTATGATTTTTTGAAAAACTGGTGATTTTTGGAAAAAATCGAAATTTCATACATAACATTTTTTTGACCTCATTTTTTATGCAAAATTGAATTTGCAATCGAAAAGTACTTTACAGATTTTTTGATAAAGGGCTCCGTTTTCAAGATATAGCCACCGAAAGTTTGATTTTAGCGAAATATTTGCAGTTTTTCAATTTTAAAAAAAAAGTGACCATGAGTGACCATTTCTAAAAATATTTTTTTTGAAAAGTTCAGAAAATTTGCTATAAAATTGTCTAAGAGACATTGTAGATTGGACCTCTGGTTGCTGAGATACAGCGGCTTAAAGAAAAAGAAACACGAAAATTGAAGTTTTCTAAGTCTCACCCAAACAGCCCACCATTTTCTAATGACGATATCTCAGCAATTAATGGTTCGATTTTCAATGTTAATACATGAAACATTCGTGAAATTTTCCGATCTTTTCGAAAAAAATATTTTGAAAAAAAATAAATCAATACTAGCATTTTTAATGGTTATAATATTCAAAGTTTGGCCCTTTTGAAATGTTAGTCTTGATTTAATTTTTTTCAAAATATTTTTTTCGAAAAGATCGGAAAATTTCACGAATGTTTCATGTATTAACATTGAAAATCGGACCATTAATTGCTGAGATATCGTCATTAGAAAATGGTGGGCTGTTTGGGTGAGACTTAGAAAACTTCAATTTTCGTGTTTCTTTTTCTTTAAGCCGCTGTATCTCAGCAACCAATCTACAATGTCTCTTAGACAATTTTATAGCAAATTTTCTGAACTTTTCAAAAAAAATATTTTTAGAAATGGTCACTCATGGTCACTATTTTTCAAAATTGAAAAACTGCAAATATTTCGCTAAAATCAAACTTTCGGTGGCTATATCTTGAAAACGGAGCCCTTTATCAAAAAATCTGTAAAGTACTTTTCGATTGCAAATTCAATTTTGCATAAAAAAATGAGGTCAAAAAAATGTTATGCATGAAATTTCGTTTTTGTCAAAAAATCACTAGTTTTTCAAAAAATCATAACTCGGCGGCAGATTTTTTGACCATGTTTCTCTATAGCTCAAAAGTTGCGGATTTTTGTCCCCTAAAACATATCAAAAAATCTTGAAAATCAAAAAATACGTATTTTGGGAATTTGAGTTTTTGTGAAAAAAAAGTTAATAAAAAAATCGGGAAATTTTTTTTTTCCGTGTACCTATTTTTTCTAAATAGTCCTTAACAATACCTACAACTTTGCCGAAGACACCAAATTGATCAAAAAATTCCTTCAAAAGTTACAGATTTTCGAATACATACGTACCATTTTTGTATGAACAGCCAAATTTGTATGGAAATTTATATGGATAAACTAATGATGCAAAATGGCTTCTTTGGTCATAGGGAAGGCCCCCACAAAGTTTGAGCCAAATCAAAAAATACAAATAAAATCCATTTCCGGTTTTGGTAGGGAATTGCTCTACAGTGAAAATTTGATTTTACATCGAAAAATTAAGTTGACAAATTTTTGTGACCAACATTTCGATTTTTTGAAAAAAGTCAGTATTGATGAAAACATTCATATCTCGGTCAAAGATTTTTGGTACAACCTGGAAATTTATGAAAAGTTATTTAATGTCCCCTAAAACATATCAAAAAAATAAAATAGGTTTTTTTTTGAAAATCAAGTTTTAATGACAAAAAAAACTTTTCGTGGTACTGTACATTGGTATTCCATGACAATTTAAAATGTTTTCAAAGGAGTTCAAATATGCTGAATATGATATTTTAAACGCGGGAAAATGCATTTTCACTGGTTTTCTGTTGTTTAAACTTTAATTTTCATTAAAATTTTGAAGTTTTTCGAAAAAATATATTTTTTGCCCCCTGATTATTCAGGCCAACTATGAAGAGGGGGGGGGGGGGGGGTACATAAACTTTGAAATATTTTTGCAACGGACTTAATTAAAAATCACCAAATTTTTGTATCATTTTTTTTCAGTGTTGTCCTTATCCATATTTAGAACTTTGCTGAAGACACCAAATCGATAAAAGGTTCCATAAAAAAAAGATACAGATTATTGATTTTTCACATATCCTTTTTGTATGGAAAATTGCCAAATTTTTATGGAAATTTATATGGACAAACTAATGATGCAAAATGGCTTCTTTGGGCATACCAAAGGCACCAAAAAAGTTTCAGTCGAATTAAAAAATACAAAAAAAAATCGAATGACCGAAATCTGAGAGAATTGCAAAAAATAAAGTTTTAGTGGCGAAATGTGAAATTAAAAATCACCACATTTTTTGTTACCGTGTACCATGTTTTTCAGTGTAGTTCTTATCCATACCTACATTTTTGTCGAAAACTCCAAATCGATCAGAATATTCCTTCAAAAGATTTAGATTTTTGAATTTTCATGTATCATTTTTGTATGGACAATTGCCAAATTTGTATGGAAAATTATATGAACGAATTAATGATGCAAAATGGCTTCTTTGGGCATACCGAAGGCACCAAAAAAGTTTCAGCCGGATTAAAGAATACAAAAATTAAAATTCTAAAAAAAAAGACCGATTTCGTAGAGAATTGCACTTTTTTGTAAAAGGCTCGAAGCTGAATTCCAAAAATCATGACACATATGTTGTTTTGAAAATTTACTCTAGCATTAATGTTATACAAGTCTTTAAAAAATATCATAGTTTCAAGCATCACTTTTGTTAAGAGATTCCATAGTTAGTTATTGATGGCTTAGCGATTTTTCAATTTTGTTTTCCAAAAATGTACAAATAGTGTTTATTTTCCAATCATACAATTTATGAATCAACTCCATACTTCCTGCAAAAACTTTATAAATTTCCAACGGCTCCAAATATATTTGTTCCAGTTCAAGCAGACTACTTCCAGCCAATGACGTCAATGAACGGTTTACGCAAGGATGATGACTCTTAAAATAAGAGTGCCCTGTTCATGTCTGAAGATTAGCCCCTTGACGTTCGTTAGGAATGATCGTCCAGACGGTTTATCTATATTTTTTGCTAAGTTGTTGATGATCCATACCGATGGCGTGATAACCGATTAACTTCGCTAATAGTTGAAGCAAAACAGAAAATTTATCCGGTTGAAACCGATATGATCCTGTTTAGCTTTAGACCAAATTGAAATTGCTCCAATCAATTCGCGTATCTAATCGGTAAAAACCTTCCATTTTCCCCAGTATAATTTGATATAATTGAACAAGAGAGATGAAATCGTCGTGATCGTGCTATCTTTTCGCAAGTCGACTTTGATCCAAATTGAGATAGGAACGCTATTTTGAGCTGTTTTCGTTCCGAGATCCCCAAAACTCGATTTCCGATGCAATATAAAACGAGACTATGGCAACCAAATTCAACCAACGCGTTTTTCTCTAAACGCCATAAGGCGATACCGCAAGACCATGCCGAAATAAAATGTTTCATTTGCTGTTCAAAGACATTAAAAATTTTAATTTTATTTTTCCCAAGACTTGTCCCTCCTCCGGCCACATTAATCCTGCAAAAACACTCAATTTTCGGTTTTGTTTGAGTAGCTTCCACCAGATCAACTCTCTTTCGCTAGCTGCACTGTCGAAGAAAAACAAAGCTCGCCCCATGCAATAACAATGAAAATTCATGTTCTAACCTGGGTTTGCTTTTCCACCGCCCGGCGATCGTCAGTGCCGTTGGCCACGATGGTTGCGATTAGAGAGCCTATATGGAGAGGCGAAATGTCACTCTCAGGGTTCCAATCGAACTGTCAAATCGGGGTTCCAATCGAGCAACAAGATCATGTAAGAACAAGGTCGGAATCAATTTTAAAATCATTTTGGCAAAAAAACGAGACTTATAACAATCAAAAGTATTGAAAAACTGTTGTTGATGATAATCTGATAGTTTTTGTTATGTTTTTGCTTGTTCGGTACAAGAATAGTGCTAGCACCAAAGAAAAACTACAAGTTTTTCAACCTTAAATTTGAATGACTTTGAGTGTTTGAAATTTCTCCCAGAACATTTCATTTCCCTATGTAGGTCCCTAGTTGCGATTGGCGCTGATGCTGGTGTGAGTGAGGGAGAGAAAGTGAGAGAGTGCGATGGAGCTGATAAAGAGCAATCAACTTGTTAGCAGTGTGCATAAAAAAAGAAAATGAAAAGGAAAAATGCGCGCGCGGATTCTATTTTTATAATTCCGGTTCTTTTCTTCTTTCTCCCGAAGTGAGTTTGTTTACTTTTTGGTCTGTCTGTGTTTTCGTTCTGGAGCCGTTTCTTCTCTGTTTTTAACCCGTATCGCTCTTTTGATTGTGATTTTGTGATCAAGTGTGTGTGTGTGATTAGTTATTTGTCGTTTGTGATTTTTTGCTTCTTTTTGTCCTTTTTGATCCGAATTATTTTTTGTTCCTATGTTAGTGGGAAACTATTCCGCATCTTATAAATTTTGCACTCTCATTCATGCGACTGGGACTGCTTTTGATAGCTTTATAGATTTGTCGATTCTGGGATGACGGCTTAGGGTGTCTCTAAAAAATAAATTCATAAGGATGAAAGAATTGATCATTTTAAAGTTTAAATATTAGAAATTTCCTCAATAAGTAGAAGCGAGAGATTTAAAGGGAGAGACAATCACTCGCTTCTCTCTAACCAAATTTTAGTTAAAACGAAATTGTCAATCCCTCCCACAGGGCAATCTGGCCCAATCACAAATCTTAAAATTTTTTTTACTGAGTTCGGTAAATTTTACTGATTTTCCAACTGCTGAATATTTCGATAAACTGAAAAATACTGAATTTTGTAAAATAATGGCAGTTTTTGTGTCAAAAAAAAAATGATGAATTTTCATCAGTTTTTGATGAATATTCATCAGGTTCACATTTTTACACATTTTTTATGTAATATTACTCAAAAAAAGGAGGTAATATTCAACCTAACAAATTTTCATCATCACAAAATTCAACTTTTTTTTTCTGTGAAAGTACATAACAATTGATTAAAAACAATAAAAATAAATGTTCATACAACATATAGTGACGTTATGAATAATATTTTATTTATATGAATTTTTCATATTAAAGATTTTTGAAAAAAGGTACTGAGCAATTCCATGCCAAATAGGGAATCGGTTGTACCCGACCCTCTCCGATTTCAATGAAACTTTATAGACATGTTATCCTACGCTTATATAAGCCATTTTTGTGTATATGGAGCCAGTTCCACTCGATAATGACATTTGAGAAGGGCGTAAGTGTTTTAAATATTTTTGTAATTCGGAATTTAAATATTTCTGTATTTCGAAGCCGTTGCATCGTATCAAAAAGTGGTCAAAGACAAACTTTTAGGAAATTTGACGGGCTTTTCGATAAAAATACACTGAAAGAAAAAAACACTCAACTTTTATAAGATTTTTTGATTTTTAAGTTTAAAAGTCAAATCTGAGGGGGAGCCCACGATTTTTTTTCGTTCAAAATTTTTGTGAACCTAAGATGTTACAAAAAGACTCACGAAAAATGCAGGATGGAGCAACTCACCTAAAAAAATACAAAAATCATTTACTGAAACTGTTTTTACGAAAAGTGCTCTAAACGTCAAAATTTTCAAAAGCCGAATACGGGAATCGATTCTGCAGACAATTTTACATAAAAGTTTCCATATTGACTACTGTCCTAAGTCCAATCCTTGTGAAGTTACAGCGGTTTAAAAATAAAAATGTTGAAAAAATAGGTTTTTTTTATGGTTTTTGGCAATTTCTATATGACAGACTTGATTTTTCACTCTCGTAAATATTTTTACCGAAAAGCTCGTCCAATTTCCCATAAGTTTGTCTTTGACCACATTTCAATTGGATGTATGGGCTTACAGATATAAGCTAATTTACTATCCAGGTTACTATACTACACTGAAGAAATATTATGTTTTCAGTTATGAGCAATGTAATTTGCTTATATGTATCTGTACTGAAAACTCAATTTAAGTGAAAATATGTACAGATCACCATTCCCATTTTAGAAACTATAAAATTTTGAGTATTTCAGAAAAATAGTGTTTTTGTTAAACGTTGAGTATTACGTTATTTGCTGCCGCTAAATTTATTGTTGTTTTAAGCACGACATTTTGTGCAAATTTGAGTTTATTTCACCAAAAATTAAATGAGTTAAAATCATAATTAAACGTCATTTGATACACACCTGACAAATAACTTTATCTTAAATATCTTAAAATCAAGCCGAATTTTGTAATAATTAAAGTATTTTTAAATAAAAACTCTGGTGCAGTGATAATCCGTTTTTTTTTTTATGTTTGATACCATTTTACAGCGTTTATAAAAGTATGGTATTTTGTAAAAATCTGAATATTTTACACTGAAAACTCAAATGCACACCAATATATATTAAAAAATGAAGCTTTGAGTTATTTTTTAAATACGGAATATTTTGGATTTTCACGTCATGTGATACCCATTGGAAAATTATGATATTTGGAGTATTTTCAAAAATACTGTATTTTGTGAAAATTTAAGTAATTGGAACGAAAATCGAAAAAATACAGTATTTTGTGAAAATATTATTGTTTAAAACTAAAAACTCAAATTCAGTTCAATCTGCACAGAAAATCTGACAGCTTGAAAACAAACAACACTCAATATTAAAATTTAAAGAGAATCAAAACGGAATTTCGCGTTGTTTGCAAATCAAGCCACCGCAAAAAAAATCCTCCCATCAATTTTTTTTTCAAAAAATCAGTAGTCCTAAAAAATATTATTGACTGATAATGACGACCAACTTGTTTAAAACATTTTTTTTTCGTGAAATCGCGCTAACGGGTTTTGGTTAGAAGCAAATTTATTATGTTTTCAATCATTTTTTTGTCATTTTCTGCTTCACAACTTTGTAGAACATTGTTACACTGTGAAAAATAAACCTGCAAAGTTACAAAAAAACGAAACTTTAAAATAAAAATTTTTGTTCTAAGCGAAAAACTGATCCTTCTGAGTTGTTGCAGATTCTGAAAGAACATAAAATTTCCTATAAAATGACGTGTCCCATAAAATGTTACAGTCAAATAACGAAAATTGGAAGATTTTTTGTAACTATTTTTTTAGTTTTTCGATGAATAATATGTTTTTTTTTATTTTGAGTACGCAATCCAATCGGGCGTCCAATTTACATAAAAGTTGACACCAAATTGTCATATCCATTTCCATTTGAGGCTGCAAATTGTATTGAAAAAATGCGTATGTTTTTTTGAATGATCAAATTTTTAAGTCGTACCGCTCCTCCGTCACGAGATACCGTACAATGGAACTCAGATCCGTGATCAGGGAAAAAAGTTACTTCTTAGGGTAAAGTTTCCGGCAAATCGAAGAGGGGTCGGGACAGTGGGAAATCCCTCATAATAAATCAAAATTTCTCGAAGAGTATGAAAAAAAAAATCTAAAAACAAAAAATAAACATCAATCAAAGCACCACCCCACCCGCGATCCGCGATCGACCTGCAAATATAAATCAAGTTCAAAAATAACTCGTTTTACATTAATACCTACCGCACGACGCAGATCTTGGACTCCGGTGGCGGCGTCCTGTGCCAGAAATAGTGGGATGTTCTGTGACGGCGTGGCCGCGTGGCACGGCGTGGCACACAAAAAAAACTTGTTTCTTGTTCTTAGTTAGTCACTCTCCGCCGCGGTAGATGAGGTTTGCTTAATTTAGCAAGTTTTTTTCTTTCTTTTTGGTTTATTTTTAGGGGCGTTCGACAGCGGAAGAAAGGGACAGACGATCAGAAGTTGATGATCGTCGATCGGGTGGTTTGTTCGTTTTGAGGTTAATTTTCGTTTCGGTTCGTGTTTTTTTTAGATTGGCGGCGTCGTTTTGTTTGTTTATTTACGTACCTTGCGCCGTGTGAGAGGTGAAGGTTATGTTTGTTGTTTCGCGATTTTGGGGTAGCCGGTGAAACGATTTGTCTGTTTTGTTGAGATTTAGATTGTTTTTAATTGGAACTCCTTTGGGTAATTCTCTACCAACTCACACGAAATCGGTAAAAGTTGCCCCGACCCCTCTTCGATTTGCGTGAAACTTTGTCCTAAGGGGTAACTTTTGTTCCTGATCACGAATCCGAAGTCCGTTTTTTGATATCTCGTGACGGAGGGGCGGTACGGCCCCTTCCATTTTTGAACATGCGAAAAAAGAGGTGTTTTTCAATAATTTGCAGCCTAAAACGGTGATGAGATAGAAATTTGGAGTCCAAGGGACTTTATGTAAAATTAGACGCTCGATTTGATGGCGTGCTCAGAATCCCGAAAAAACGTATTTTTCATCGAAAAAAACACTTAAAAAGTTTTAAAAATTCTCCCATTTTCCGTTACTCGACTGTAAAAATTTTTTGGAACATGTCATTTTATGGGAAATTTAATGTACTTTTTGAATCTACATTGACCCAGAAGGGTCATTTTTTCATTTAGAACAAAATTTTTCATTTTAAAATTTCGTATTTTTTCTAACTTTGCAGGGTTTTGGAGTTTAGGAAAAAATAGAAATCGAAGAAAATCAGTATTTTTGTAATCTTTTAGTTTTATTTTAACACTATATTGCCTATCCAATGAAAGAAAGGTACTAGGAAGAATGCTGAGCCTAGTTAAACGATGTTGTTTCTTGAAAAAAAAGAGAAAATATAAAAACTTAGCAAAGCGATTTTAAATATAACTACACAAAGCTGACCAAATTTGTTCCTGAACGAGGCAAAAGAGTTTGTTTAAATTGCAACCTAGAATAAATAAAAAGTTCCAACAGAAAGCATAATCATCATGTCACGTGTTTCACGTCGTGTTCAGTGCCAAGTCTCAGGAAGGTAAAAAAAAATACATCAGAATTAAATCGTAGGCAACCTTCCTGCCTAGTTGTCTGGCAACGCTCCAGATGAATCCAGGCCGACGACGTAAGTTTGTACACGCGGCAATTACTCGCGTGTCACGAAGCGTGCTGCTCAAGGTGTGATCCACGTAACGAGGCACGTGTCGTGCTAGAGTAACATCTGAACAAGTGGATTTAAAGGCGTGATAAGCTCGCATAAAGAGTTGAATAACTGAAATTGAGCAAATTTCCGAAAAGTTCTACATGATTAATTTTCAAATTTTACAAAATGAAACAAATGTTGCCATCCTTACTCTACATTATCCATAATCTAATGAGAGGTTCACCACGCAGAATTTGAAACTCGCACCTTCCCGGACGGAAAAGTGGCCACGTGCTCGTCGAGCAATTATCCCCCTTCGTTCACATCTCGGCGGCGCGCTACTTGTTCCTGCGGGCCGCGGCCACCTGTCTCTCGTCCCATTTGGCAAGTTGGTCGGCGGCTGTGGCGGTTCACTTGTCAGGTTGGAAAGTCCAATTTGTAAAGTGACTACAGCAGACACGATGGCACCGTCCCACTGACTCTGGCTCAGTCCTGCACGCGCTTGGAACTGCAGTAATTTCAGGTGGGAAAATCCAATTCGGAGCGCAAAATCTGCAGTTGTTTGGGTGCAAAACTTTTGAGACAGTTTTGAAATAAGTTTCCCAATTTGATAAATGAAAAAATGTACCAGGGTACATAAGTGCTTAAGAAGGGTTTTATATTTAACGAAGATTCAAATTTCCTGCGTTATTGAGGTCTTTTGAAGACTTCCCCTTTCGTTTGGTGGTTTGGTGTGCTGTAATTTTGTAATAATTCAATACTTTCAATACTAACTTTTTTCAAATACAGTCCAGACTCGATTATCCGAAGCCTCCATTATCTTAAGTTTCACTATCACAAGTTTCGATTATCCAAAGTGAAATGTGGCCAAGGCCTTCGGATAATCGAGTCTGGACTGCACTGAACATTTTCACAAAACTACGTATTTTCGAAAAAAATACTAAAATTTTCACGTTTTTTTACAATATGGGTATCAAATGATCCGAAACATTTCGAATGTAATAGTTTTTGAAACTTTTAAATTTTGAGTGTTAAAAGATACGTAGTTTTGTGAAAATTTGAAGTATTTAAAAAAATGTTGTAGCTTTCGGAGTTTATTAAAATATTTCGATCATTTGATACCCATATTGTAAAAATCTTATCTTGTGAGCATTTTTTTTTTCAAAAATACGCAGTTTTATGAAAAATATGAGTATTTTCAAAAAAAATGTGTAACAACTTTCGAAATGTATGGAAAATCTTAGTTGTTTGATATCCATATTGTAAAAATCTGAAATTTTGAGAGTTTTTGTTTCGAAAATATGTAGTTTCGTAAAAAAATTTAGTATTTAAAAAATTGATACTGTATGCAAAATGTATGAAAAAATCCCAATCATATGATACCCATATTGAAAAAAAAACTTAAACTTTGAGTATTTTTTCTAAAATACGTAGTTTTGTGATTTTTTTTTGTATTTTCAAAAAAAAAAGTTATTACCTTCGAAATGTATAAAAATTCCGATAATTTGATACCATTATTGTGAAAAAAAAAACAAATTTTGATGTAGTTTTTTTTTCAAAAATACGTAGTTTTGTGAAAAAATAGTATTTCTAAAATTTTGTGCTATAACTTGCGAAATGTATGAAGAAATCCCGATCGTTTGATACCCATATTGTAAAAAACTAAAATTTGAGTACTTTTTTAAAAAAAAAATACGTAGTTTTGAAATGTTTTAGTATTTTCACAAAAAATATCCTTGAGGCAGCTGAACGAATCAAAACCGTGGCAGTTCAAAACCGAGGCTTGCAAAACCGGGGCATGACTGTATACCCCTGATATGCTTTCAAGTCAAAACCAAATCAAATTATTCGCTCTACAGCATTGCCTTGGCGTTCTCGATAACGAGATTCCTACTCGAAACTAAGTGTCCGAAGGCTTGATTGTTGAGGCAATTGCAAACCTCTTTTTACACCTTAGCTTCCATCCACCCCGGGATTCGAACTGACGACCTTTGGATTGTTGGTCCAACTGCCTACCAGCGACTCCACCAGGACAGGACCCAAGGAAACGACTCCTACACCTGGACTGAGCTAACGATCTAACCTTTTTTTTAGGTTAGTCTGGGGCCAACATTTACTTCCCGTCCGACGGAAGGCATGATCAGACAAATCTCGTCTCAAAATTTGCCATCGGGACCATCTGGGATCGAACCCAGGCCGATTGGGTGAGAGGCAATCACGCTTTCCCCTACACCACGGTCCCGGCTGCTTTCAAGTTTATAAGCAAAATTCTATTAATCGCATTGCTACACACTAAGAAAAAAAAACGTGTAAATTTACGTTTAATTTGATGCACATAACTGGAGCGTCAAATAAAACGTATAGTTACATCCAGTGGCGCCGACTAGTCCAAAATGTTGGGGGGGCACGGTTGTTTTCCGAAATCAATAGGTAAGAGTGGCGATAAGCTGTTTGAGTTTCTTGTATATCACGAATTTTACCAATTTGAATATTACGATGTGAAAAGATTTTTTTTTCATCCGGAATCCATTATTTTTGGAAAAAAAAATAATTTATTAAAAAGTTATTTAAAATTGTGATTGAGTTAATTATGTATATGTATGGAAGGCTAATTCCTTCTTATTGGCATATTCTCACTTATAATTAACAGATATTAAGAAATTCAGCAATACAAATATTCTAAAAATAAAAACAAAAGTAAAAAGCAAAAATTTAGAACTTGAGAAATTAAAAATAAAACTAATACACAATAAAAAACAACAATTTTTCAAATCTGCTATTAAAAAAACAGATACACAAAATTCAATATTCCAAAATTAAAAATAATATTATAATAGAAAAAAAATCTAGAGATAAAAAAAAACTCATGGCTTGAAATTTTTGAGAAATCAAAAGAAGAAATTCAGAAATTTAAGCAATCAGAAATTTAGAAATAACAATAAAATTCAATGTTGAATAATCTAACATTTAAGCTATTTTTTTAAGAATTTAAGAATTTAAGAATTTAAGAATTTAAGAATTTAAGAATTTAAGAATTTAAGAATTTAAGAATTTAAGAATTTAAGAATTTAAGAATTTAAGAATTTAAGAATTTAAGAATTTAAGAATTTAAGAATTTACGAATTTACGAATTTACGAATTTAAGAATTTAAGAATTTAAGAATTTAAGAATTTAAGAATTTAAGAATTTAAGAATTTAAGAATTTAAGAATTTAAGAATTTAAGAATTTAAGAATTTAAGAATTTAAGAATTTAAGAATTTAAGAATTTAAGAATTTAAGAATTTAAGAATTTAAGAATTTAAGAATTTAAGAATTTAAGAATTTAAGAATTTAAGAATTTAAGAATTTAAGAATTTAAGAATTTAAGAATTTAAGAATTTAAGAATTTAAGAATTTAAGAATTTAAGAATTTAAGAATTTAAGAATTTAAGAATTTAAGAATTTAAGAATTTAAGAATTTAAGAATTTAAGAATTTAAGAATTTAAGAATTTAAGAATTTAAGAATTTAAGAATTTAAGAATTTAAGAATTTAAGAATTTAAGAATTTAAGAATTTAAGAATTTAAGAATTTAAGAATTTAAGAATTTAAGAATTTAAGAATTTAAGAATTTAAGAATTTAAGAATTTAAGAATTTAAGAATTTAAGAATTTAAGAATTTAAGAATTTAAGAATTTAAGAATTTAAGAATTTAAGAATTTAAGAATTTAAGAATTTAAGAATTTAAGAATTTAAGAATTTAAGAATTTAAGAATTTAAGAATTTAAGAATTTAAGAATTTAAGAATTTAAGAATTTAAGAATTTAAGAATTTAAGAATTTAAGAATTTAAGAATTTAAGAATTTAAGAATTTAAGAATTTAAGAATTTAAGAATTTAAGAATTTAAGAATTTAAGAATTTAAGAATTTAAGAATTTAAGAATTTAAGAATTTAAGAATTTAAGAATTTAAGAATTTAAGAATTTAAGAATTTAAGAATTTAAGAATTTAAGAATTTAAGAATTTAAGAATTTAAGAATTTAAGAATTTAAGAATTTAAGAATTTAAGAATTTAAGAATTTAAGAATTTAAGAATTTAAGAATTTAAGAATTTAAGAATTTAAGAATTTAAGAATTTAAGAATTTAAGAATTTAAGAATTTAAGAATTTAAGAATTTAAGAATTTAAGAATTTAAGAATTTAAGAATTTAAGAATTTAAGAATTTAAGAATTTAAGAATTTAAGAATTTAAGAATTTAAGAATTTAAGAATTTAAGAATTTAAGAATTTAAGAATTTAAGAATTTAAGAATTTAAGAATTTAAGAATTTAAGAATTTAAGAATTTAAGAATTTAAGAATTTAAGAATTTAAGAATTTAAGAATTTAAGAATTTAAGAATTTAAGAATTTAAGAATTTAAGAATTTAAGAATTTAAGAATTTAAGAATTTAAGAATTTAAGAATTTAAGAATTTAAGAATTTAAGAATTTAAGAATTTAAGAATTTAAGAATTTAAGAATTTAAGAATTTAAGAATTTAAGAATTTAAGAATTTAAGAATTTAAGAATTTAAGAATTTAAGAATTTAAGAATTTAAGAATTTAAGAATTTAAGAATTTAAGAATTTAAGAATTTAAGAATTTAAGAATTTAAGAATTTAAGAATTTAAGAATTTAAGAATTTAAGAATTTAAGAATTTAAGAATTTAAGAATTTAAGAATTTAAGAATTTAAGAATTTAAGAATTTAAGAATTTAAGAATTTAAGAATTTAAGAATTTAAGAATTTAAGAATTTAAGAATTTAAGAATTTAAGAATTTAAGAATTTAAGAATTTAAGAATTTAAGAATTTAAGAATTTAAGAATTTAAGAATTTAAGAATTTAAGAATTTAAGAATTTAAGAATTTAAGAATTTAAGAATTTAAGAATTTAAGAATTTAAGAATTTAAGAATTTAAGAATTTAAGAATTTAAGAATTTAAGAATTTAAGAATTTAAGAATTTAAGAATTTAAGAATTTAAGAATTTAAGAATTTAAGAATTTAAGAATTTAAGAATTTAAGAATTTAAGAATTTAAGAATTTAAGAATTTAAGAATTTAAGAATTTAAGAATTTAAGAATTTAAGAATTTAAGAATTTAAGAATTTAAGAATTTAAGAATTTAAGAATTTAAGAATTTAAGAATTTAAGAATTTAAGAATTTAAGAATTTAAGAATTTAAGAATTTAAGAATTTAAGAATTTAAGAATTTAAGAATTTAAGAATTTAAGAATTTAAGAATTTAAGAATTTAAGAATTTAAGAATTTAAGAATTTAAGAATTTAAGAATTTAAGAATTTAAGAATTTAAGAATTTAAGAATTTAAGAATTTAAGAATTTAAGAATTTAAGAATTTAAGAATTTAAGAATTTAAGAATTTAAGAATTTAAGAATTTAAGAATTTAAGAATTTAAGAATTTAAGAATTTAAGAATTTAAGAATTTAAGAATTTAAGAATTTAAGAATTTAAGAATTTAAGAATTTAAGAATTTAAGAATTTAAGAATTTAAGAATTTAAGAATTTAAGAATTTAAGAATTTAAGAATTTAAGAATTTAAGAATTTAAGAATTTAAGAATTTAAGAATTTAAGAATTTAAGAATTTAAGAATTTAAGAATTTAAGAATTTAAGAATTTAAGAATTTAAGAATTTAAGAATTTAAGAATTTAAGAATTTAAGAATTTAAGAATTTAAGAATTTAAGAATTTAAGAATTTAAGAATTTAAGAATTTAAGAATTTAAGAATTTAAGAATTTAAGAATTTAAGAATTTAAGAATTTAAGAATTTAAGAATTTAAGAATTTAAGAATTTAAGAATTTAAGAATTTAAGAATTTAAGAATTTAAGAATTTAAGAATTTAAGAATTTAAGAATTTAAGAATTTAAGAATTTAAGAATTTAAGAATTTAAGAATTTAAGAATTTAAGAATTTAAGAATTTAAGAATTTAAGAATTTAAGAATTTAAGAATTTAAGAATTTAAGAATTTAAGAATTTAAGAATTTAAGAATTTAAGAATTTAAGAATTTAAGAATTTAAGAATTTAAGAATTTAAGAATTTAAGAATTTAAGAATTTAAGAATTTAAGAATTTAAGAATTTAAGAATTTAAGAATTTAAGAATTTAAGAATTTAAGAATTTAAGAATTTAAGAATTTAAGAATTTAAGAATTTAAGAATTTAAGAATTTAAGAATTTAAGAATTTAAGAATTTAAGAATTTAAGAATTTAAGAATTTAAGAATTTAAGAATTTAAGAATTTAAGAATTTAAGAATTTAAGAATTTAAGAATTTAAGAATTTAAGAATTTAAGAATTTAAGAATTTAAGAATTTAAGAATTTAAGAATTTAAGAATTTAAGAATTTAAGAATTTAAGAATTTAAGAATTTAAGAATTTAAGAATTTAAGAATTTAAGAATTTAAGAATTTAAGAATTTAAGAATTTAAGAATTTAAGAATTTAAGAATTTAAGAATTTAAGAATTTAAGAATTTAAGAATTTAAGAATTTAAGAATTTAAGAATTTAAGAATTTAAGAATTTAAGAATTTAAGAATTTAAGAATTTAAGAATTTAAGAATTTAAGAATTTAAGAATTTAAGAATTTAAGAATTTAAGAATTTAAGAATTTAAGAATTTAAGAATTTAAGAATTTAAGAATTTAAGAATTTAAGAATTTAAGAATTTAAGAATTTAAGAATTTAAGAATTTAAGAATTTAAGAATTTAAGAATTTAAGAATTTAAGAATTTAAGAATTTAAGAATTTAAGAATTTAAGAATTTAAGAATTTAAGAATTTAAGAATTTAAGAATTTAAGAATTTAAGAATTTAAGAATTTAAGAATTTAAGAATTTAAGAATTTAAGAATTTAAGAATTTAAGAATTTAAGAATTTAAGAATTTAAGAATTTAAGAATTTAAGAATTTAAGAATTTAAGAATTTAAGAATTTAAGAATTTAAAAATTTATGAATTTAAGAATTTAAGAATTTTAGAATTTCAGAAGTTCAGAATTTCAGATGTTCAGAATTTGAGAATTTTAGAACTTAATTTCAATTTTTTTTAGGGTGCAGTTAAAATTTCCATGGCCTTATTATTTTTTTAAATCGATCATAAATTGTAGAAGGCGATACACTTATGTTTTTTAAGATTATAAGATTATAATGTGTCTTCAAAAATTTCTTTTTTTGAGACAATTACATGTTTAAGCTAAAATTGGTACAGAACGTTTTACGTTTTACGTTTTCTTCAAATGCTTTCTAAAATACCCAAAATATTATCGAATTTATCAGCATTTTTGTAAATGTAAATGTTAAGCAGTTAACAAATGGCCATTTTGAAAAGTGTTTTAGTTTACTTTCGCTAAATCCTTATCTACAATGGCAAATCGCAGAATGTTGCGTCCGAAAACTTGATGATTGTTTTCGCAAGAGTTTGCGTAAGTTTGATTGTAGATGAGGTACTATAGAAAAAAATGTAAACGATTTAAAAAAAATCACAGATTTCCAAAAACCACAAATGTTATTGAACTATTTTACAGATTCGCTTACAAGAATTCTATCCGTGTGTACAAACGATGTTTCAATTAAGTTTTAAATATAATTTTCTATTATTTCTGTGAATTTTATTTGTAATATTTGAAAAAAAAAGAGAATATTTTCCTTCCAAAATTTCTGGGGGGGGGGCACAATGTATGGGCTGCCCCCCCTGCCCAATTTTAAGGGGGGCAAAAAGTACCGTGCCCCCCCCAGAGTCGGCGCCCCTGGTTACATCTAATTACACGCCATGAATTGGTCGCGTAATATTACAGGCTTATTTTGGAATTGGTCGTGTAACATTACACGATTTATTTTGGGAACGTGCGCTCATTGTGACTTGTGACTGGGAAATCTTATTGGATTCTTCGTTTTCTCATTGTGCACAAAGAAAGGATCTTGTTTACGAAAACTCATTATCATATAAGACATAGATAAATTTCACCAAGCTTGCCTTGTTTATCCGTTTCAAATTACTTTGGTCGCCAGATTTGGCGAAAAATCCGGGTTTAACCGGGCCATGGTACGGTAAATCTTCGAAAAAAAACTTCTCAAGAACAATTTTCTACACGTTGTTTAATATGGCGCTTGCTGCGATGATTCATGGAACTGTCAAACACGAAAGAGTCAAGAACTCAAAACTGGATTTGATTAGATGTACGATTACATCAACTTTGATGTAACGTTACATTACATTTGATGCTCCAGTTATGTGCAGCAAATAAGGCGTAATGTTAGGTTTTTTGTAACGTATTGTTATGCTTTGCAAGATGCAAAGTTAAATCAATGAGAATTTGATTATTTTCCGTCAAAATAAACCGAGATTTACATCAATATTACAATTACACGATCAGATTTTACGTTAAATGAACGATTGCGTTAAATGGAAAATTCAATTTTTCTAGTGTGTAATATCCTTCGACAAAGTTGTAGGAAATTAAATTTCCTACAAGAATCTCACACTTGGACAATTTTGTTTGAGACCTGCTCTACCTGCTGCCAAAATCCATACATTTTAACGATTTTCCCCAAACAAACTTCAACGATAAAAAGCGACCCCTCAACCTTAACCGATTTGGCTCAAAATTGGCACAGCTACTTATTATTGCCTAAGCATCGAGCCAGTGGGTATCTCTTGAGATATTCCGAAATTTTCAATTTTTCTTGTCACCCTAATGCTCAATGATTTAAATCTTTTTCCATTTGCATTTCAAGATCTCTTTTCTTCTCTAATTGCCATATATTCACGAGTAAACAACTTCAGAATGTCAGCCATATTGGTGAGCCGAAAATGTATATTTTAATATAAAAAAAAATTGACATCAATTTGGTAAGTACCCGTGATTTAAATATAATCACTTGACGTTTAGCTCCAACCAAAAAAATCTTTAAAAGAAAAGTAGGAAATTTTCCACTCTTTGCTGAACCCAAATTTGTCGAAGTAATGATATCTCCGCCGAGCCACGTAGCCCAGTGGTTACGCTTCCGCCTCGTAAGCGGTAGATCGGGGTTCAAATCCCGGCTCGGACCAACACAACTGGTGATCTTTTCCCTTCTGGAATCGATTACTTGGTAAAGGGAAGGTAGTGTATCGTCACAAACTGGACCTTATCACGACACCTTAGGGAGGCGACCTATGGAATGTTAACATTAACCCTAACATGTTAACATTAAGTTGAGAATGAAACTGCCGCTGAATCCGCTTTGTTAATGCCGGCCCCGATACTCTTCAAGGGTGTTCCCCTCAGGAACTGGGAAAGATTTACTTTTACTTACTAATGATATTTACTCGTTTTTAAGTACAAAAAATAGAATGCATAAAAATGAGCAACCTAGTACAAAAAAATCGGTCATCGCTTTTCTAGACATTTGAACCTAAACCAGTAAGTCCACATTAAATAAAAAAATTAAGGGTTTGTATTGGAGTGCTCTAAAAAACACTTTTTTTCTCAAACCTAACTCTGAAATGCTACCTTAAAAAATAGCTGTTTGAGGGTTTGCTCTGATACTATTGGTAAACTTGGTCGTTGAGAAATAAAATATCATAAATCTGGAGTTTTTTTTGAAAAGGACCAATAAACCATTTTTTCAGTTTTTGCTTTTTGGGTGTTTTTGAAACCGCCTTGAGTCAGGGGTATTAAAAAATACCCAAAAAGCAAAAACTGAAAATTTGGTTTATTGGACCTTTTCAAAAAAAAAACTCCAGAAATATTCCAAGGGTAAGATTTTTTGAAACCCTTCAAATTTGCCTATTTCCATTTTAGAATTTTACAATTTTACGATCTGGACCACTGTGGACATTGTGTCCAACTAAACACTCATTCACAATTAAAGTACTGATAGAATCAGATGCAAATTTGTTACGGCCATTATTTAATTAGCGGGCGCGATTAAGTTGCATCGGTGCGCATCAAAAGTGCCAACCCACAATTGATTAACCGGTGGCTGGTGATACAGCTGGTGGAACGACAAGCCACAGCCACTTTTCACCGGAAACCGCAATTATCACATCGGATGACGGTGCCGGACAACTGACAGTGGTTTTGATACTTTATAATCGTTCGTTACGTTTTGCCAGTTGATTTAAAGCCACTTGAAATTTCATAACAATTAATTTATGTTTCCCATTAAAAATTCTTGGAAATATTATTTTGTTGAGATTTATAATAAAATCGATTGGTAACCGACTCTGTTTGGCGATTGTGTATATGTGATAAATATTATTGTTGTTGTTCAATTATGATATTTAATTTGATCAATTACGATGCATCTGCTGAACCTATTACCGACACGACGAGAGAAAGCAAAGTGCTCTGTAAATAAAGTAACTTTCCATTCTAAATATACAAACACTGCCAGTAAAGGCCGTCAACGGCAGTGGAATTAGAATGCCCGGTTGTCTCTAACTGTGATTTCAATTAACTTCAGTTGACGGTTTGTGGTGAGATATAATAAACAAATCGGATGGAGAAATTCTCTGGGACTTGGAACATTAGATTTATGTTTTTTTTTGTATTTTAAAATTTATCGTGATTTATTCTTTTTATTTTTCTAGAGGTTCAAAAGCATCACAGATATTTTTTCAAAGATTGAAAATCAGAAATTAAAATTTCAAATTTCTAGAGATTTTACATTAGAACCGTGTTCATGACTCTTGATAGAGTTGTGTGTTTAGTCAATTGATTCGATTTACGTTCCATCACCGATGGTTTATCCTTCTCTTCACAATTAATCCATAATTGAGTTGTTTAATTCTAATCCTTGCAATTATGTAATTATATGCGGTCGCATGAACTAGTTATGCAGTTGTTTACGTGCAAACTACATTGACATTGATTATTGATACGTTTTGATAAATCGAGGAAAGTGCAATATCTTTGGTACTATATTTGACAGAAAGTTAATAATCTACCCCCTGCAATCGATGCGAAACTAAATTCCACATTTCCCTTCTCGTCCCTTTTCCGCAGGTGTCTTCCATCGCCTGGAGTCGCGCCGATCGGCCCCGCTCAAAGGGGCCATGACGCGTTGGCCCGTTCTATTGCTCGCACTGCTGTTGCTGCTGCCCTCGGCAGTGTTCGCCAGCATCCCGACGACGATCGACGATGGAACGTCCGCCCAGCCGTCACAGTCCACCGGGGCGTCCAGCTTGTCGTCCCTATCGCTGCCTTCGGGGTTCTCCTCCCTGGGGGCAGCAGCAGCAGCAGCAGGTCAGTCAACTCTACTCAGCAACAACCCGTCGATGGGCGGAACTCAAGCTCTGGCACAGCCCCAGTTCTCGTACGCCTCGGGGGCGACCTACGTGCCAAAGCTAGCGCCGAACGCGACCGGCCAAAAGTTCAAGAACAACCGGACGCAGCTCACGCTAGGCTACCTGACGGCCCTGAAGGGCAACATGAAGGACAAGCAGGGTCTCACCATCTCCGGTGCGTTGACGATCGCCCTCGAGGAGATCAACAACGATCCGGACCTGCTGCCGAACGTGACGCTGGCCCTGCGGTGGTACGACACCCGCGGCGAAACGGTGACCGCCACCCGGCACATCACCGAAATGATCTGCGACGGCGTTTCGGCCATCTTTGGACCCGAGGGAACGTGCAAGACGGAGGCGATCGTGTCGCAGAGCCGGGACATCCCCATGATCTCATACGTAAGTGGAGGGGTTCGTCCAGGGGCATGGGAAGATGAGAGAGGCCTGAACGGGTTTTTTTCTTTCGCAGAGATGTTCCGAACTTCATCGCAACACACCGATTCCAACGTTTGCCAGAACGGAACCGCCGGACACACAGGTAAAGTCACAATTATAATATGACTAAATTAAATAAAATCAAGCTCTCAGGGCAAATACGCCCATGCATTTATCAATACCATGAACCGGGGTGGAGTTTAAAAGATTTTTCCTTTCTCACTGAAAAAGAGGCTATAAAATTACTCAAAAAATTGATTAGGAAATAACATAAACCGAAGAAAAAGTTCTCCGATCGGGTTGAACTCCGTGCCATTTCAATAGATTTTTGCTGTCATTGACACAAATAAAAGCTGATTAGTTTGCCTTTCGAGGAAAAATATATTGAGATCCGATAACCCGAGCCACAAATTTGAAAAAATCGTGTGAAAACTTAAAATGGCGTTTTGATCGTGTCTGGACCAAAGAGCCTAGCTCGGAAAATCTCGAAAACGAGAAAAAGAAACTAGGGGAAATATACCCTTTTTAATCATCATATTGGTCATATTGAGAGTTTGATGCTCGATTAAAGCTCCAAAAATATTATTTAGGCTATAAACTACCCAGCAACAGCACCGCCTCGAGTAAACATGAAAATTTTTGCCACTTACTGGCCAAAAAGGTAAAATTTAATGCACTTTTGATCATATTTTCTATTTTGCGAGACCATTTCCCATCATTTTGTTGGCACAAACATCCACACGTAATATGAAAGCTTAACCGCTTAACGAAAGTCGCCATCAATATCTTTTCACTTATGCTAACGTGTTCAAAGCGCTTAAGATATGAAATTGCTTCCAACTACCGGCAACATGATCTTTTGAACGTGAGTTAGTCACTCACTTGAAAAATAATCCCGAAACGTGCAAATAATTAGCAAGCGCCATCAAAAAAAAACAAACGCGCCAAGTCTTTTGACGTTTGACTTTTGACGACCCATTCCAATCGAAGGCCGAAAAAAACCGAGCGAGAAGCAAGGTTTGCCAGCAAGAACAAAGGGTGGCAACAACAACAACAACACCACCAGCAGCGCCTGTTGGAGTGGACCAGTGATGCCAGGAAACTTTCTCCATAAATGCTGAGTATTTGCTTAAAATTTCATCATAATTGACAGCACAAAGCAGAGCCAACAGAGCGCTGGTAGAAAAAAGAACTAAGCTGAAAATAGAAAAATGGGCCTGGCCCAATGCATTCTCGTCTGATTAGAATATATTTGGGAAATATTTTTTTTAAATGCTTGTAAAACGAATAGAATAACTTTTAGCAAAAGTGAATACAAGCAGAAATGTTAGTGAATTTCAAGGAACATTCCAGATTATCCAGCGTCATTCAAACACGACCGCTTATTAGGCTTAAAATGGGTATATTCCCTCTATTTTTTAAAAACTGATATAGAAAATTTCAGCAATGACCTATTCTTTTGTGGGTATCAAAAGTTGCATTTTTCAATTACGAAAATTTTGGTACCCAAAAAATATAGGTAATCGCTGAAGTTTTGAAGTCACTGCAATTTTAGTGAAAAAAGTAGTTTTTCTCGTTTTCGTTCATTTTTGCGTGTGGCGCGTCGAAAGACTCAGTTTTTATTTTCAACAAATCATATCTCTTGAACATATGGGTCGACGTCTCCAATTACATGTTATGTAAAATTTCTCGAGGATTCGATAAAAATATTTTTAGAGGTAGGCGCTTTGGTTTAGACACGGCCATTTTATGTTTTCTTACGACTTTTTCAAATTTTTGTGTGGGGGTTTTGTCCGGATGAGGTACTAAGTGTAGTTTTGGGTCCCATAGCTGAGTATTGAAAATTGTAAAGTTTAATTATGCTGTGTAAAGTTATGATAAAGAAAGATTTAGACGACTTCAAAAAAGGTGATTTTTTAAATAACCTCTTATTGCCAAGTCTGATCGTCACGAAAGAGCCGTTGCCATTTTCTTCGAAAAAGTTGTCTGAATATTCTGGACAAAAAGTTTGCATTTTTTTAAATTGCATGTTCCTCTATCTCACGATTTCAAATAGTATTCATAGGGTAAGACTTGTCTTGAGAATTGAATCTATGGCATTTCCCCGAAACCCACATTCCCGAAAAGACATTTCCCCGAATGCCACTTCTCCGAAAAGACACTTCCCGAAATATCATTTACCCGAAAATCATTTCCCCGAACAATCCATTTCCCCGAATGGCCACATCCCCGAATGGCGACTTCCCCTAAAAACCATTTTCCCGAATGGCCACTTCCCCTAAATTTCCACATCCCTGAAAATCATTTTCCAGAATGACCATATCCCCGAACTGCCATTTCCCCGAACGCCACTTCCCCGAACCCGGTCAAGCGGGCATGCCCGTTGCCCAGGGTAACGGGCATACCCGCCTGACCGGGTTCGGGGAAGTAGCGATCAATGAAATATCATGCACAATTAAACGTTCAAAAAATTCCGAGTTTTTTCGAGCATTTTATTCCAGCTTCACTTAAATTTTGAATATTTTCCAAGTTTGCGGAGTTTAAGAATTCGAACTCTGGATTTTGAGATTAAGTTACTCTAACTGCCTTTCAAAAAGAACTGACTCCAGCAAATCCAGCAAAAACTTCGACTATGACAAATGATGTAGAGAATGAGTACATCTAGAGCAGAGTATATATTTATAATGAACAAATCTAAATGGCAGCGTGCCGCTTAATACAGTTGCCTATTTTTCAAATTTCGTCGCTGTCGTACGACAATTATGAGCCAAATTGAGTTAAGAACGCCATTTTGTGCAGCTCACAATGCCTCACCTTTTGACCTTTACAGATCCCCAAAATTCGATTTTAATCCTGAGATATTCAATCAAAACCGAAAAATGTTGTCTCGTGCTAACTTGACAAACCCGGAAAATTGATGTAAGTGCGACAATTGGCCAAAGGGATTCCAGGTCAGAATACGTTTGACATAAGATCTCGACTACCGTAAACATTTGTAAGGGGCTATCCACAAATCACGTGGACACTTTTTTGGAAATCCCACCCCCCCCCCCCCCATGAAAAACCATTTCTGATCACTTTTTTATTTTAATGCAAAAAAAATATTGCGAGACATTTTTTTTCGATGGTTTAACTATGGTCCCCTTGGAACGAGCTGCTATGTAGGAGCTTTTCTGTTAAGAAAGACAGCGAGGATAATTTTTCAAAACTGATTTAAAAATCCATTTTAAACTCTTTGTGGTCGTACGAAGGGTCATTGTACTCAGAAAAATATGCTTTGTCGCTGTAAACAATAGAGCTATCTAAGCCCGATCTCACGCACACTAGCTTACCATTTGTTTTTGCTGGCGGGTACAAATTTTAACCTAAAAACCCTTCGTGTATGGATGGTCCCTAATTATAACTAGGGACCTCGGCAACCAAATTCAACCAAAGTTCAGGACAAAGCACAGAATGGTCAACCAAACAAACCAAGCAGTACATAATCCTTACCACGTGGATACCGTTTTGGAAAATGTTCCTTTGCTGATAATTGCCCATACAAAAAAATCTCATTGATGGAACGTGGATGATCTCAATACCCCGCTCTCTTTTAAAGCCTGCGTGGTTTATGAATGGCCTTGTACCGTATTTGTTTTTTTTTTTCATATTTGAAAGCACACGTAGGAGAATTTAATATTAAGGTCATACTTTTTGCCTTCCTCACTGAGGTAAGGCTATAATCCTGCTCTAAAAATGAACTTTTTATTAAAAGCTCGAAGACCCACCTTCATGTATACATATCGACTCAGAATCGAAAACTGAACAAATGTCTGTGTGTGTGTATGTGTGTGTGTGTGTGTATGTGTGTGTGTGTATGTGTGTGTGTGTGTATGTATGTATGTGTTCAAAAATCTTGCCAAGTTTTCTCAGCACTGGCTGAACCGATTTTGATCAAACCAGTTGCATTCGACTTGGTTTAGGGTCCTATACATCGCTATTGAATTGTTTGAAGTTTCGATAAGTAGTTCAAAAGTTATGTATAAAAATGTGTTTTCACATATATCCGGATCTCAATTATATGCATGTAAACGATGTCCAGATCCATCATCCAACCCATCGTTGGTTAGGTAATCAAAAGACCTTTCCAACAAGTCCACAACATCGAAGATCTGGCAACCCTGTCTCGAGTTATGACCACTTAAGTGATATTTATGTACTTTTTTAAGCCGGATCTCACTTAAATGCATGTAAACGATGTCCGGATCCATCATCCGACCCATCGTTGGTTAGATAATTGAGAGACCTTTCCAACGAGTCCACATAATTGAAGATCTGGCAACCCTGTCTCGAGTTATGACCACTTAAGTGATATTTAAGTACTTTTTTGAAGCCGGATCTCACTTAAATGCATGTAAACGATGTCCGGATCCATCATCCGACCCATCGTTGGTTAGGTAATCAAGAGACCTTTCCAACGAGTCCACAACATCGAAGATCTGGCAACCCTGTCTCGAGTTATGACCACTTAAGTGATATTTATGTACTTTTTTGAAGCCGGATCTCACTTAAATGCATGTAAACGATGTCCGGATCCATCATCCGACCTATCGTTGGTTAGTTTATCAAGAGACTTTTCCAACGAGTCCGCAACATCGAAGATCTGGCAACCCTGTCTCGAGTTATGACCACTTAAGTGATATGTATGTACTTTTTTGAAGCCGGATCTCACTTAAATGTATGTAAACGATGTCCGGATCAATCATCCGACCCATCATTGGTTAGGTTATCGAGAGACCTTTCCAACGAGTCCAAATAATTGAAGATCTGGCAACCATGTCTCGAGTTATGACCACTTAAGTGATATTTATGTACTTTTTTGAAGCCGGATCTCACTTAAATGTATGTAAACGATGTCCGGAACCATCATCCGACTCATCGTTGGTTAGGTAATCAAGAGACCTTTCCAACAAGTCCACAACATCGAAGATCTGGCAACCCTGTCTCGAGTTATGACCACTTAAGTGATATTTATGTACTTTTTTGAAGCCGGATCTAACTTAAATGCATGTAAACGATGTCCGGATCAATCATCCGACCCATCATTGGTTAGGTAATCGAGAGACCTTTCCAACGAGTCCAAATAATTGAAGCTCTGGCAACCCTGTCTCGAGTTATGACCACTTAAGTGATATTTAAGTACTTTTTTGAAGCCGGATCTCACTTAAATGCATGTAAACGATGTCCGGATCCATCATCCGACCCATCGTTGGTTAGGTAATCGAAAGAACTTTCCAAAGAGTCCACATAATTGAAGATCTGGCAACCCTGTCTCGAGTTATGACCACTTAAGTGATATTGATGTACTTTTTTGAAGCCGGATCTCACTTAAATGTATGTAAACGATGTCCGGAACCATCATCCAACTCATCGTTGATTAGGTAATCAAGAGACCTTTCCAACGAGTCTACAATATCGAAGATCTGGCAACCCTGTCTCGAGTTATGACCACTTAAGTGATATTTATGTACTTTTTTGAAGCCGGATCTTACTTAAATGTATGTAAACTATGTCCGGATCCATCATCCGACCCATCGTTGGTTAGGTAATCGAAAGAACTTTCCAAAGAGTCCACATAATTGAAGATCTGGCAACCCTGTCTCGAGTTATGACAACTTAAGTTATATCTGTGTACTTATTTTTCTGGACCTAAAAAAAATAGCTGAAATATGTGTCCAAACCACTCATATTACCCATTGTTGGTAACAAGTGAGGAAGGCATCAACCACATAGGTGGATTATGTTAGTTTTTAAAAATATTCCTAAAAAACAATTTAGTTTATATCTAGCTTGATACATTCGGGAAAATTGAATTTGTAATCATTCGAGTATATGTAAATTCGGGAAAACGACAGTTCGGTAAAATGGCCGTGAGATTTATAAAACAGTGTCCACGTGGTTTGTGGATTGTCCCTTAGAATTGGTCTTCATTTGAAAATTATAGCGCCCTCCACAACTAAAAAACTAGCTTTTCTCCATACTATTTGACGATTTTTCTCATAAAAACTTTAAGGTATTTGAGCTAGCGGTTCTCGTGGCAGAATGAGTAAAAATTTGGAATGAGTTTTTTTTTGTTTTTACCCCGAGAAAGTTCAAATTACGACCACCCTAATGTTCAGTCAGAGATATTTTTACTTCCTTATTTACATAAAATTGAATTTTATTATGATTAATTACAGCCATCCCTCATATTCGGAACAGTTTACAGATCGGCCAATGTTCAAAAAATCATAGCAAATCGATAATTAAACTTAATGATTCGCTTTTACTTCCATTTGAGAGCTTTTCTTCCGATCTTTTCGTATCGATCCGCTACAAATTTTAACTTTTAGGTATATCAAGTTTTTGAGGAAAAACTTTGACCCTTGAAATCTACAAATTCGGAACACTTTTTTCTTACGGATGTAAACAAACTTTGATTCTCTCCAGGTGCATATATTTTTTACAAAATAATGACTTCACACACTGAAATCAATGAAAATGGTCTGATAATTTTTTTTGAGAAAGTATCAGTTAAATTCAGGTGTTCCACAATTGTGGGAGGCAAAATAATAAACCACAATTATGGAACAGGGAATTTGGAGGCAGTGTTTTCCTGCTCAGAATGTAATAATCTTGAAATGATTTTTTTTTGTTCAAAAAGTACTACTTTTACTAGTGAAATTGCAAGAGAATGTCCAAATAAAGGTCCTAAAAATAGTAGGGTCACCAGAAAAGGTGCATTTGGCATGCTATTGACAAATTATCCCAAAAGTGTTCCGAATTTGTGGGTGTTCCGAATATGTGAGATGACTTTACTGACTTTTTGAAATAAATTGAGTTTCACCGGCCTTAGGAAATAAAATTGATTTGTTAACCACAGAAAATATCAGACATCATTTCTCAAGAAAGAGCAAACGGCAATGGGTAATTCTCTACCAACTCACACGAAATCGGGAAAAGTTGCCCCGACCCCTCTTCGATTTGCGTGAAACTTTGTCCTAAGGGGTAACTTTTGTCCCTGATCACGAATCCGAGGTCCGTTTTTTGATATCTCGTGACGGAGGGGCGGTACGACCCCTTCCATTTTTGAACATGCGAAAAAAGAGGTGTTTTTCAATAATTTGCAGCCTGAAACGGTGATGAGATAGAAATTTGGTGTCAAAGGGACTTTTATGTAAAATTAGACGCCCGATTTGATGGCGTACTCAGAATTCCGAAAAAACGTATTTTTCATCGAAAAAAACACTAAAAAAGTTTTAAAAATTCTCCCATTTTCCGTTACTCGACTGTAAAAAATTTTGGAACATGTCATTTTATGGGAAATTTAATGTACTTTTCGAATCTACATTGTCCCAGAAGGGTCATTTTTTCATTTAGAACAAAATTTTTCATTTTAAAATTTCGTGTTTTTTCTAACTTTGCAGGGTTATTTTTTAGAGTGTAACAATGTTCTACAAAGTTGTAGAGCAGACAATTACAAAAATTTTGATATATAGACATATGGGGGTTGCTTATAAACATCACAAGTTATCGCGATTTTACGAAAAAAAGTTTTGAAAAAGTTACTTTTTGCGTTTCTCTTTGTTTCGTCGTCCGTGTCTGTCTCGGGTGACCATGAACGGCCATGATCGATGACGACCAACTTTTTCAAAACTTTTTTTCGTAAAATCGCGATAACTCGTGATGTTTATAAGCAAACCCCTTATGTTTATATATCAAAATTTTTGTAATTGTCTGCTCTACAATTTTGTAGAACATTGTTACACTCTAAAAAATAACCCTGCAAAGTTAGAAAAAACACGAAATTTTAAAATGAAAAATTTTGTTCTAAATGAAAAAATGACCCTTCTGGGACAATGTAGATTCGAAAAGTACATTAAATTTCCCATAAAATGACATGTTCCAAAATTTTTTACAGTCGAGTAACGGAAAATGGGAGAATTTTTAAAACTTTTTTAGTGTTTTTTTCGATGAAAAATACGTTTTTTCGGAATTCTGAGTACGCCATCAAATCGGGCGTCTAATTTTACATAAAAGTCCCTTTGACACCAAATTTCTATCTCATCACCGTTTCAGGCTGCAAATTATTGAAAAACACCTCTTTTTTCGCATGTTTAAAAATGGAAGGGGTCGTACCGCCCCTCCGTCACGAGATATCAAAAAACGGACCTCGGATTCGTGATCAGGGACAAAAGTTACCCCTTAGGACAAAGTTTCACGCAAATCGAAGAGGGGTCGGGGCAACTGCTGTGTGAGTTGGCGGAGAATTACCCCAATGTAAATTGATTCAATTGCACACAATCTTACAAAAAAAAAAGTGAGAAACGCAATCCAAAATCACCCATCCTCACCTGCCCAGCCGAACGAACACCTTCTGCTGAGTCCAGCCCACATCGTTAAAAACGTCAACCCAGGCAAAAATGGGCACGTGGTTGACCAAACCGGACACCCAGGGCTGCGGCAGCAAAAACTGTCCACCCTTCCGGCTAAATGTCGACAGATGGCATCAAATTGCATTTCAATCGTCAGCGGTTTTTTTTCGCTCGCAAATTCGAAGATTTTCCCTTCCGGTGTGTGGACGGAAATGGAATGTTTGAGGCGATTTTTTTTTTTTTTTATTTTCGTGTTACTCAGCAAAAACAGACCTGTGCGATGACGTGATTCAGTTAAAAGTCAGTATCACATTGCTTAGATTTTCATTTTAATGATGTTCTTTTGATAAATTTGGTTTTGGTCGGGCTTGATTTGGGGTAACGGAACGAAAAGTTATAAGTTGAACCCACTTGTTAAAAGTTTTTAACCTTTCAATGGAACTTTTTAGGAATGTTTGCCTTTGCCCGAAAATAACTAAGAAACTTGAACTGGCTTGCATTACTGAGCAGAAATATACAAGCGGGTATGAAATATTTTATCAGATGTAAAGTAAAGATAGACATAAAATAATCAATTAAATTCTTTGGAAGATAAAGAAGAACTCTAGATCACTTTTTCAAAACAACCAATGCGCCATAAGTTTCCTATGTAGGTAAAATATTTCGAAAAAGTAAGCAAGAACTCTACCCTGCAGAGTTCAAAGTGCTGTAGTGATGGCGCTTCCAACAAGTTTTCTTTTCCTCATTTTCCAGCTACTGTCCAATGCAATGATGGTCGTATCACCACTTGGTTGAACATCGAAAAAAAAACGCTGACCGGAAGCAACAAGTAGAATGAAATTTAATTAATAGCGATATAAAAGTTCCTCTGAAGGGCTTCTTTTTACTGACAGATTATGCGATAAATTCTGTAGTAAAACAAATCATTATATTACTTTTGATACAGATATCCTACAAATTAAAATTAGTTAAAAATTATTCAGAAATATTGAAATACAAAAATACAAAAATCCAAAAAAAAAAATACAAAAATACAAAAATACAAAAATACAAAAATACAAAAATACAAAAATACGAAAAATACAAAAATACAAAAATACAAAAATACAAAAATACAAAAATACAAAAATACAAAAATACAAAAATACAAAAATACAAAAATACAAAAATACAAAAATACAAAAATACAAAAATACAAAAATACAAAAATACAAAAATACAAAAATACAAAAATACAAAAATACAAAAATACAAAAATACAAAAATACAAAAATACAAAAATACAAAAATACAAAAATACAAAAATACAAAAATACAAAAATACAAAAATACAAAAATACAAAAATACAAAAATACAAAAATACAAAAATACAAAAATACAAAAATACAAAAATACAAAAATACAAAAATACAAAAATACAAAAATACAAAAATACAAAAATACAAAAATACAAAAATACAAAAATACAAAAATACAAAAATACAAAAATACAAAAATACAAAAATACAAAAATACAAAAATACAAAAATACAAAAATACAAAAATACAAAAATACAAAAATACAAAAATACAAAAATACAAAAATACAAAAATACAAAAATACAAAAATACAAAAATACAAAAATACAAAAATACAAAAATACAAAAATACAAAAATACAAAAAATACAAAAATACAAAAATACAAAAATACAAAAATACAAAAATACAAAAATACAAAAATACAAAAATACAAAAATACAAAAATACAAAAATACAAAAATACAAAAATACAAAAATACAAAAATACAAAAATACAAAAATACAAAAATACAAAAATACAAAAATACAAAAATACAAAAATACAAAAATACAAAAATACAAAAATACAAAAATACAAAAATACAAAAATACAAAAATACAAAAATACAAAAATACAAAAATACAAAAATACAAAAATACAAAAATACAAAAATACAAAAATACAAAAATGCAAAAATACAAAAATACAAACCAAAGTTTAAATGAAGCTTAAAACTTCATTAAACATTCCTAATTATTATTTTCACCTTCTTGCTTTTTTCCAGGTCACCAAATCCATCATCTCACTCCTAATGTACTACGGCTGGAAGAAGTTCACGATCGTGCACGAGGAGCAGTGGAAGAACGTGGCCGTCTCGCTCGAGAGCCAGGCCGGCCGGAACAACCTGACGGTGAACCGCGTCGAGGAGGTCATCGACAACCACAAGTGCTGCGAAAATAGTCTGGATTGTTGTCGTAGTGGATATTGGTATACGGTATTATGTTATTACATAAATAATTAAACGTAATCAGCTTACGCGACGGGGGCTTGAGTCACTAGATTTTGTGTTGTAGTACGCGGTAGCGAATTTGATTTAAGCGGATTTCATTTTTTTTTGTTTCGTTTCACGTTCAGTCACTCTCTGAAGACTTCGTTATTCACGGTTATAGCTTGTTAGTAGTTTCGTTTGCCAAAAGGCTTAACTCAGTTTTTTTATTTCGTTGTTAGTTACAGAAACAAAAAGCCATCCCAACAAAGACCTTTTAGTAAAACTTTTGTTTTTAATTCTTTATCCTTCTCTCTCTCTCTCTTTCTCTCTCACTCTCTCTGTCCACGTAACCAAACACAGATAATCCAGAATACGATGAACCGCACCCGGATCTACGTGTTCCTCGGTAATCCGAACGCCCTCGTCGACATGATGACCCAGATGGACGCGATGCAGCTGTTTGCGAAAGGTGAATATCTGGTGATATTCGTTGACATGATGACTTATTCGCTGAAGTAAGTATCTGTTGGAAGAAGAAGCGGGGTGGGAACATTTAGTAAGAGGGTACTTGTTTCGGTTTTCCGAGCGAGGTTTATTGCGAAAGTTTGTTTCTGTCAATTGTGAGGAAGTAATTCAGAACATCATCCAGAGTGGAGACTCTCTTCATTTTAAGAGTAAAACTTTGTTCATTTCTTGTCGAATCGAATTAAATGCAATTGTTGTGAAAAAGGACACTGTGTGTCGCTTAGAAGAAATTTTAAAATCAACTCGTACTTGTATCAAACGCGTTCTGACCTGAAATCCCTTCACCCTTTGTCGCACTTAAATTAATTTTCTGGGTGTATTCGACAAGATAACAACTTTTTTGATAAGAAAAGTGACTAAAATGCACGGTGTTTTTCGGGTTTAATTGAGTATCTTATGGTTGAAATCGGATTTTGGGGGTCTGTGAAGGTAAAAAGGTGAGACATTGTGAGTTGCACAAAATGGTGTTCTTTACTCAATTTGACCCTAAATGCACGTGCAACAAGTTAGCACGACAACGAAGACTGTTTTTCTTTCTCATGAACATGCACACTAGGGTGGTCCAAATCCGGGTTTTCTCGGGGCTACTCTCTGAAATCAAAGATTGACCCATCAATAGGCTTAATTCCAAGTTTGAGCTAATTCTGATCACGGGAACCCCTCCCTCTAATCGCTTGAAGTTTGTATGGAAAAAATCGTCAAAATGTATGGAGATTTAGAGCACCCTAAACGTTAATAAAAAATCTGTTTGTATGAATATTTTGTAAGATACTTTACCATCATTTTTTTTCAAAAAATGTTGGAGGGACAAATTCTGTCTGGGCAGAAAAAAATCTTATTTAAAAAAATATAAATTTTAAAGAATGCTTGAAATGCTTTTTTTGCTTTTCCAGATCAAATAAGGCATATTTGAGATGGATTGATGTTAATTGTGGCTAAGATATCGACATTTTAAAATTAACTGCTATGTGTGTGATTCCAACATTTTTTTTCTGGACACTAGGTATGTTGGAACAAATAAAACAAAAAAAGATTTATTTTTCGCACAGATCAAACTTCAGGTTGACTTACCTTGAGTGCACATGATCAACGTTTCTATTGTAAGGCACTTACAAGGAGAAAAAAGAGTTCCCAAAATCGTGAACAAGCGTTCATGAAAAAGAGAACCTCGAACAAAGTGTTCAAATCCCATGGTACGATTTTGAAAAACGTACCATGAAATTTGAACACTTTGTTCGTGGTTCCCATTTTCATGAACGCTTGTTCACAATTTTGGGAACTCTTTTTTCTCCGTGTACAGTCACAGGCACTGCCCCGGTTTTGATTCGTTCAGCTGCCTCGGTTAAGCACGACCCACCCGGGCCGACGGTAAACACATCATGCCATTTCAATAACAAATACTGTTAAAATTAAAAAAAAGTGTTTTGGGATCTTCATGAAACATCTATTTTTCCATAAGGGTTTAATAACAGTTTATGTTAACAAAATTTGTTATTGGTCTGATATTGGTTGGAAGCCAAAACAATTTGGAAATAACATTTTTTGTTATGGATGCATACCTCCAACTGTTATTGGGTTGATCGGATTAGTTGTTAAGGGGAAGTTGAACGCGCGAGAATCCGTTTTTTTTTCCTGCCACTGCGCAACGACATGCGGGAACGTGCGCATAAAGCGGATGAGCGAAAAAGTGTCCAGCGCAGTTAAAAATATAAAAGTAGATTTGCTGCTCGTTGACTTAGCGCGCACTCACAACAGCAAGTAAGCGTTGATACTATCAGCTTAATAAATATGGAATCCACTTTTTGAACTTATGATAATATGGTAATTTTTTGGAGGTCATCCATAGAAACTGGGTGGTCGATAAACGACGTACTTTTGGTATACCCGTACCTTATCCAATCAAACATAGGCAAAATGGGTATCAAACTTCATTATTTTGAATGGCTAACTAAGAAAAGATAATTTGAGGTCAATTCTTAGACCCTGGTCACTCCGGAACCAGTTCTGGGAACCCCCGGGGAACCTATGAAGTGGTTAACAATATATAAGCAAAGTCCGTCGATCTAAGTATCAAATTTCTACATTTTATCAGAGAAATTCATAAATTGCCTTTCCATGGCCACTGGCCACTCCGGAACCGGTTCCCGATTTCCTCCGGGGAACCATTGAAGTGGCTTATATCATAATGGCTAATGGCTCTAAAGCAAAGCCCATCAATATGGGTATCATAATTCTTCATTATATTAGAACATTTCAAAAATGGTTTTTACAAAATATGTTTCTGGCCACTGGCCACTTCTAAACTGGTTCTGGATTTCCCCCGAGGAACCTTTGAAGTGGCTTATATTATATTAAAGCAATGCCCGTCAATATGGGTATCAAATGCATCATTTTGTCAGAACATTTCAAAAATGGTTTTTCAATAAAATTTTCCACTCCGGAACCGGTTCCAGTTATCCCTCGGGTAACCTATGAATTGGCCAGTATCGGCCAATATAATATCAGAGCGAAACCCATCAATAGGGAATCAAAACATTTCATTTTGTCGTAACATTTCAAAAAAGGTCTTCAAAAAATATTTTTTTTAATTAATAATAACAAACCGAGACCAAGGGAGGAAAAAAAACCATAACATAAAAATAACTAGCCGTAATGGAATGGATAATTCAAAAGTTTTCACAACTCGAACCGTTTTGAATATTTTTTTTCAATTTTGGTAAAAGGGTTTCAATAACTAATTTTAAAGAGAATGAAACAATTGCACTTTTGATAAAAAATAAGAAAAAATAGGAATAAAAAAGACTAATAAAAACATGGTTTATCATTGATGAATTTATTTTCACTAATAAAACAATCACAAAGGAATAAGTGAAAACATAACTTTCTAATCACTTTTTGATTGATTCACAAATAAACTTGTTATGTGGATAAGTTACGCAAAAGAATGTTTAAAATAATTGAACTCAAACATTTAAATCGAGACACCGATTTGAAATCTATTGCTTTGTAGGAAGTATCACCAGTAAATTATAGAAACAATTTGATCAATATATTGCTTAGTTAAAAATCAAAATTCAATTACCATACTAAGTTTTCTAACAGATTTTTTTAAACAAATGGTTCTAAAGTCACCTTCAGACAGCTTTTGCTTTTGTTTTCTCAAAAAGTATATGAAATAATGTAGGTTGGTTTAAAATGTAGACATACACGTTTTTCAAATCAACTAATATGTTTGAATTGCTCCCAATAATCTTTTGAAACAATTTGTTCTAAATATTGGTAATGTAATAATTGTTAAACCAATAACTTTTTAGAATGTACCCCCTGTTAACAATTCTAAACAATTGATTCTATAAATTGACGAAGTAACCAGCCTAAACCACTTACTGCGCTTGAAGTGCAATTAATAAAAACAAATTGACAGAAAAATAATTCTGAAATTAAATTCTGCTTGCAATATACCTCCGGCAAACCATTGAAACACTTATTACAAAATATTGACGGAAATTGGTTTCTCTCCGTTTTCTATTAAAACAATTGACTCTAATTAACTAATATTAAAAGAATTTTTTTAATCATTTATGACATGACAAGTTCTCTCTGCAAATTATTAAAAAAACAATAGGTTGAAAACATTTTCGAAAAAACAATCCTTATATCCGAGGAGAACCAGCGTTTACGGCTGAAATGTTCGTAATGAAGAAACCTAACTATCTAACAATCTCCATTTCATTTATACTGTGGACAGTATCTCTGAGAGACTATTAAAACAATTGATTCAATATCTTGACGAAAAACATTTCTCAAAACAATTACAATAACTTTCAATAAAGTTTGTACCAGCATTATGAAATTGATAAATAAATTTTGCAAATTATTAGAACAAAATATAATGAGAAAAGCAGTCATTTTTAAAATATTACCAAGGATTTTTTTTTTGCAATTTCAAAGTTTCAGGAAATCCCGAACGTAGTTGTAATCCTTTCTGGTAGGTAGCCGAATTTTGAGTCCATCAGCACACAAGCGAATGGAAGCTCGTAAAGCATCAGATTTGATAAACCCGGTCAGCCACTTTCGCACCGAATCCGATGACGATGTTTTCACAAAAATGGGTGGCAACTTTTCTCGTCGTTCGGTTTCCAGACGAATTTTGAGCATCCTTGCTCAAACTGCCTGGCTTTGCAGGTAGCGCTTCGGCATTCTTTAACTTCTTCAAATCTGCCGATCCTGCTGGTGAGGACCGCCTCTTTTTCTTGCCGTAAGGCATTATTGCACTTTTTAGCACTTTTCAGGAGCTAATATCGAGGAGTACCTCACTGATTGGTGGTCCACAAAGGAATCTACAATGTAACATATATTTAGTCTAACATTTGAAAAGGTAAAATGAAAACTTAAAATGATCTTGTGAGGGTCTCGGGACCAAAGAATTTATGTGTGAAAATATTTTCATTAGATTCCTCGGAAAGTTTTACATGAATGTATCCAAAAATGGTCTTTGGTTCTTACTTATGCACAGAAAAAAAAGAAAATGTAGCTTTTTTGTTGAAATTTATTCTTTTATATTAAGTTTGACCTATAAAAAACCTTTAAAATGCTCAAACTAAGGATAACGGATTAAATTTCTTCAAAAATAGCATTTTTCAAACCAAGAAGATTCATAAGTTTAATAAATTATCAATCACAAGTGATTTAAAAATTTGAAGAGTAAACTTCAATCTTCAAGTTATGATAATACCTAAAACAATGTTAAGGATGTGGAATAGTTTTTTTTTATCAAGGGTGCACAGCAACCAGGGGAGTGTGCCTTGTTATTCAAAATATGGTCGAACTTACGGACGCAATTCTGTCGATAGTAGGGCGTCCAAATTTCCCGGGTTTTGAATTTCCCGGGAAAACGGGAAAAATATTTTTGGAATCCCGGGAATTCCCGGGATCCCGGGATTTTTTTTAAACAGTAATAAAATCTAAGTTTTCATTATATTTGTTATGTTTTCAAGCATAAAATCATAGAATTAGCTCAATCATATAAATTGCTGATAATCTACACTTCAATCTATACAAGGACGACAGTTTTTAAAAAGCCTATATAAAATTAAAATAAGTTGTTTTGTTCTTTGGATTTTAAATGAACTACAATGTGATTCAAATTAAATAAACTTATACAAATATATTTCTCTTTTATTTGACATGATCAGAAAAGCTTGAAAAAAAAATATCTTTAAAAAACAAGAGGCGACAACAAATTAAATGACACCAGCCAATGTAAAATTCAAGATAAGTTTTGAATTTCATGTTTTACATAATAAAAATGTATGCAACAAGTGGCAAAAAGAAGATTTTTTCAGCACGAGTTGTACATTTATCGGATAAATCTCGATTACTTTTTCAAAAGGTCCTATGTACATAGGAAACTCTTGGCGCATTTGTTGTTTTGAAAAAGTTATCTAGAAATACGACAAGTGCTGGAAAAATCAAGTTTTACAACAAGTTGCTTATAACATCTTTTGCAATCCCGAATAAACGCCTTTCGAATGAAATTTTTGCAAACATCATGTGTTAAATAAATTCACGGTTAAAATTAAAAAAATAATTTGAAAATTTAACTTCTTGATACAAGTGCTAAAATGTTTAAAATTATTTTTAAGTAACTACCACCAACTAGGAAAAAACAGTCTTAATAGGTAAGGAGATTTTAGAACAATAAATTAAAATAGCGGTGTTCTGTGAAATTGTTTTGTTCTGTTCCTGTTTTAACCAAAGTAATTCAAAACATCATGCAAAAAAATACTAAATATCCGTCTTAATTCGTTTCATTTGTCCTGATTTGCCCCACATACCAGTGTTTGATGAAACATAATTTGATTTGATTATTTTTTTCAACTTTTAAATCATAAATATGAGTAGATATATCAATCTTTTAAAAATATATAAAATCAAATATGAAATATTTAAAGCGCTAGGCATTTTGCAGATCGGTAAACTAAATTTTAAACAGTTTCCCTAATAAACTGAATTAATGCTGATATATGCCAAATACAAACTATAATGCTTTAAAATTATTATCGATTCTGAGGTATTCAACTGTTCATATATTTCCACAACCAAATCAGAATTTCCAGACCAAAATTTGTTTTTTTTTCGGGAATTCCCGGGACAAATTATGAAAAAATCCCGGGATTCGGGAATTCCCGGTTCTGGAAAAATCCCGGGATTTTTGTCCCGGGAATTCCCGGGATGGACGCACTAGTCGATAGTTCTCGTTGTTCTGAAGTACTAAAATGTATGTAACAAAAATCTCGGTGCAGAAGCTTCCCAAGTAGCAAGAAAAACATCGCTCTTTATTTTGTTGTTCAACAATTGCTGCATAAGTGTTTTTATTCGTTAATTATTGGACAAGTGTCAAAAATTTGGTCAATTGTTCACATTTTGACCAAAAAACCATTGTTCAACATGGCTGTGTAACACAAATGCCAAATCTAGCAACGGATTACGAACAGTTCATTTTGAAGATTATTCTGACCTCAATGCAACATGCTTGTAGAACTCGAAAAGCAAAATGACATTTGCAGACATGATGTTTCATTTCAGTTTGCTAAACGTCATAACATAGTAGATTTGACCTTTGGCTTCGGCTGGGATTTCTCGTAAACTAGTTGTTTATGTGAAGTTCGCGTTCGTGTTCTAAACACCGAGCAAGGACATGTTGACGAAACAAGCAAGGATAGTTCTAAAAATAGAAACAGCTTATGTTCGAAAGAAGTTTTGGCAAACTGTTAGTGAACTTGGTAAAACCTAGATGACCGCAGACTTCTTATTGACGTTTGGCCTGCTCATCCAACATAACCCCTCGTGGAAAAAAGCAGACGCGCGCCCGGACTTGACATTTGGAGTGATCTTGAGTTCGATACTTGCCCTGAGCATTCTTCATCAAAAAGGAAAGCTGAAAATGCAGCACCGGTAACCAGCAGCAGTAGTAGAGTAGAAGTAGTAGCAAGCGATGTTAATTAGCACTCAAACATAATTGAAAAAAAAAATCCCAAAGGCATAATTAAGAAATTGAATGATTTTTTATGGTTGATTTTTTTTTATTATCCATCATTCATAAATGGCGTATCCCTGTCCAAACTAATAAATTACAAAAAAAAACTGGAAGTTAAATATCGTAAAGCGACATTTCTCATAAATAAAGGATTAAATGAAGAAAAAATAACTTTTGAGCGAACACCTTGAACATATTTTATGAAAAGCCTGTTAAACATTTTTGTCTGCCACGATATGTTCTTGAACGGTTATAAAAACGTTTGCCTAACTCCCTCCTGAATCTTAAAGGCAGAATGTTGCTAAACGGTTCTAACGACGTTATCCAACCCGGTTCAGAATCTTATAGTCAAGAGTTCTTATGACATGTTCAACAAACGTTCTCTATGCAAGTAGGACGTGCGCTGGTAAAACTTAATTAAACCACGCACATTTCTAACGGGTTAAGAGATGTTTAACAACAGAAAAACGTGCGCTTTTTCCAGCGTTCAAGAGTTCTCAGGGACGTTGGGAAAACATAGTAAATGAGTTCAACAACAAGTTCGGAAATCTTTTGGCGAACAAAGTGTGCTACTTGGGTTTGATTGATGTGTAGTTCAATTTTCAGCTTGGTTTTCGTTAAATCATTTCACCAGAGCATTTTTTTATTTAGAAGATTTTTAAAATACATCATGCGCACACTTCCCAATTAACTCTGTTGTGAAGCATGAAATTGTGAAATCCAATCCAGATTTCAGTCTTTGAAATTGTGATTCAATTTGCTCATTCCCAAACAACAACGTTTGATCTAATCCCACGCCTAATCAAAATGCTAACCACCGTAGAATCAACAACACCTTTCTCCGCCTTCTTCTCCTTTCATTTTCCAGAGAGTCAAAAAAGTACCTGTGGCGGGCGGACCGCGTTTCGCACATTAAAAACTGCAACGAAACGGGCCAGTTCGAGATGCGGGGCCGCAGCCTGCTGGTGGTGGTGGCGTCCGAGCCCCAGCCCGAGTTCGAGCAGTTCACGGCCAAGGTGCGGGCGTACAACCAGCAGAAGCCGTTCATGTTCAAGATGCCCACGCTGTTCAAGGAGTTCCCGAAGGTAGGCTGAGAGTAAATTGATACCTTTGTGTTTTGGACGGGGCGTATTAAACTTTGGAAAATCTTTAAGAGTTAGCGTGGATTTGATGAATGAGCTTTAAACACCATGCGTCTCCAGGAAAATTAAATGGAAAGTGACTTTTTGAGGAGACCGCGTTGCTTTAAGGTTGAATCCTGGTTCACCATCAAATCTGCTCCTAAAACTTTTCAACCAATTCGACACAAAGTTCACCACGGCTCGTGTTTCGTACGTGACTTTGGCTCAATTTCACTCGCCTAGTTCTAATCGCTTTGTGTCTTTGAAAGAAACGAACAAAAAAAAATAAATACTCTCTTCTCTGTCCCCACCCCCTCAACAGTACGTGTCAATCTACGCGGCCTATCTGTACGATTCCGTTAAACTGTACGCCTGGGCGCTGGACAAACTGTTGAAAGCGGAACAGCAACACCGGCCCCTCACCGACGAGGTCATCCACGAGGTGGCCAGCAACGGAACTCGCATCATCGAAACCATCATCCAGAACCGAACCTATAAAAGTGAGTACAAAGTGCCCGCCCGGAACAAGACCTCCCGCTCGGTGTCCCCATTTGCCCCGACGATCCTAACGACCTAAAGGTATCCTTCTTCTTCTTTTCCCTCTCTCTCCTGCTCTGCTGCTTCATCTTCGAAAGGTATCGCCGGTGCGATGATCCGGATCGACGAGTTCGGCGACTCCGAGGGTAACTTTTCGGTGCTGGCCTTCAAGCGGGAACCGTACACGGAGGGAAACTTTTCCTGCGACTTCCAGATGATGCCGGTGGCGCACTTTCAGATGCGGACCGTCCCGCTGCATGGAGGTGGAGCTGGAGCTGGCGGCAGCAACGATTCCAGCCTGAAGCGAATCGATGAAATCCCAGTGAGTGAGTCGTCATTATTTTAGTTTGTTTTCTTGCCATTTTTTATCGTCTTTAGTTTTTTTTTGTTCTGGGGTTTTTTTTAGCCATGGTAGAGATGCAAAACAGAACCGATGGTAGAAGTACATATTGCGTTAGTCTGTTTGAATAATTTAAGGAGATAAGGCCAATGAGTAATTCTCTAGGTTTTTGAAAAAAATACTTTGTTTAGTACCTTCATCAGGGGTGACATTAGGTCTGAGGGGTGAGATTTGGATCATACAAAAGAGCTAAAATTTTTATGGCTCAATATCACCCCTGGTGACGGTATCTTTTTTATATAAAAAATTGTACTTTGAGTAGGGCTTATCTCATTTAGTGCATTGGGCAAATTTTTTTGGCCTTTTTATGGTTTTTGGTCATTTCCATAGCCCGTCACTTCCCCTCCAATTTACTTCACATTTGTCTTTGGCCACTTTTTGATACGATGACTTTAAGCTTCAGCAAAATTTAAATGTCGAAATAAAAAAATAAAAATAAAAAATAAAACCGAAAAAATACCGTACTTACGCTCTTCTCAAATGCCAATCTCGAGTGCACCTGTCTCCATGTACACTAGGCCGTCCCAAAAAAAATGAAAATTTGTCAAATCTTTGGTGCTCACCCCTAGAATGATAGATTAGGATGTCAGGAACAATGTTTTCATATAACAAAAAATCCCAAAAATGGTTTACAACTCGCGCGCGGAGCTTAAATGGAAAAAGTGCATTTTTCGAGTATTTTTTCAGAAATGCGCGTAACAATCATACTAAAGTCATTCAAATTTGGTCGCCTTGAGCTTCAAGTTATAGTTTAATGTCCCCTGAACAAATTCCTGTACAGACATAGTCCATAAAAGCTTGTGTTTGGGCATAGCAGGGCGTTTTAAGGGAGAAAAATTCTATTTTTTAGTTGAAAAATTTCAAAAATCACTCCCAAAGCGAGTAAAAAAACTAATGCATTCAGCTTATAGAAAATTTTACGGAGATGATTTTGCTTTTTTTAACATTCAATTTTTGTCCACGCATAGCCGAGATATTTGCCTTTTAGTGAACAAAAAGTGTCGAATTTTCAAAATTCTTAGTATATAAACGTTTTTAGCATAAAACATTGGCTGCTATGATTACAAACGGGAAAGCACATATTTTGGATATTTTTATTTTGCACGCACAAAAACAATATTTGTTTATAATATATCATGAAAAACGTGAGATTTTCCCACCATTTTTTTTGTATGAAAACATTTGTCCTGGCATCCTAATATATCATTCTAGGGGTGAGCACCAAAGATTTGACAACTTTTCATTTTTTTGGGACGCCCTAATGTACACAAAATTTGTCTTATATAAGCTTATGATAATATGTCTCCAAAATTAAGCATGTAAAAAAATCTGTTTTGAGCTGGAATTGCTCATTTATGCTTTTTGCCTTCCTCACCTTACTGAGGAAAGGCTATAAAATCACTCGAAAAATGAACTTCTTAATTCGACCTCGTAGACCCACCTTCACGTATACCTATCGACTCAGAATCATGTTCTGAGCAAATGTCTGTGTGGATGTGTGTAGGTGGGTGGACAAAAAAAATGTCACTCGATTATCTCCGGACTGGATAAACGGATTTTGACCGTATTAGTCTCATTCGATCCGTCTTGGGGTCCCATAGGTCTCTATTTAAAATCAGCAAGTTAAGTTAAGTACTTCAAAAGTTATGCTAAAAAAACGATTTTGGCGTATGTCCGGAAGATTGTAAAAAGGGTGGTTTTTGCAAGAAACCCTATCATGTTATACATTTTCAGAAAGAAATTAAAAAGACCTTTCCAATGAGCCCAAAACATTGAAGATCTGACAACCCTATCAAAAGTTATTAACACTTAAGTGTTATTTATACACTTTTTGGAGGCCGGATCTCAGATATTTCAGTAAAAATTATGTCCGGGTCCATCATGCGACCCATCGTTAGTTAGATAATTGAAAGACCTTTCAAATGAGCCTAAAACATCAAGGATCTGACAACCCTATCAAAAGTTATTAGCACTTAAGTGTTATTTATACACTTTTTGGAGGCCGGATCTCAGATATTTCAGTAAAAAATATGTCCGGGTCCATCATGCGATCCATCGTTAGTTAGATAATTAAAAGACCTTTCAAATGAGCCTAAAACATCAAGGATCCGACAACCCTATCAAAATTTATTGGCACTTAAGTGTTAATTATATACTTTCTGGAGGCCGGGTCTGAGATATTGTGATAAAAATATTGTCTGAACTTTTTGAACTTTTGTTGGATAGGTTTTTTTTTATCAGACCTTGCCGATGAGCCAGAAAAATTGAAGGTCTGCGAACCCTATCAAAAGAAAACAGTAATAAAATTGATTTGTTAAACATGTTAAGGGAATATTGCTGTTTTTACTGAATGTATTGACTATATGAATGTGAGGAAGGCACCAACCACCTAAAGGTGGATTAAGTATCGTTTTTTAATAGTTTCGTATGATTTTTATTAATATTTTAAACTTTTTATAAATTAAACATCAAATTTATATAATATGAATAAATATTTTTTGAAGTTTTTGTCCCTTGACACGAAGGAGGGGGAGATATGATTTTTTTTAAAAGTGATTTCAAAATTGCACAGTTTTCAAGTTATGTTCATTAAACAATTTTTTTTTCGAAAAAAGTTCAATTATTTGCAAATAAATAATACTTCCAACCAATTCTTTGAGATTTCGGTCATTCGTTTTTTTTTTGTATTTTTTAATCCGGCTGAAACTTTTTTGGTGCCTTCGGTATGCCCAAAGAATGCATCATTAGTTCGTTCATATAATTTTCCATACAAATTTGGCAGCTGTCCATACCAAAATGATGAATGAAAATTCAAAAATCTGTATCTTTTGAAGGAATTTTTTGATCGATTTGGTGTCTTCGGCAAAGTTGTAGGTATGAATATGGACTACACTGAAAAAAAAAATGATGCAC